>NC_056745.1:68427362-68540859 GCF_019279795.1 Protopterus annectens
CCACGTAAACACAAAATGCAGTTTTTAAGTGATGATTTTATTTATTAAGGAAAAAAAAATATCCAAACCTACATGGCCCTATGTGAACAAGTAATTGCCCCCCCCCCCCTGTTAAATCATGAATTAACAGTGGTGGTTAATTACATTTTTGGGAAAGCTGAGTTCAGTTTCACTAGCCACACCCAGGCCTGATTACTGCCAGACCTGTTGAATGAAGAGATCACTTAAATAGAACGTGTCAGACAAAGTGAAGTAGGCCAAAAGATCCCAAAAAAGAGGATGACATGGCGCGATCTAAAGAAATTCCAGAACAGATGAGAAACAAAGTAATTGACATCTATCAGTCTGGAAAAAGTTACAAAGCCATTTCGAAAGCTTTGGGACTCCAGCGAACCACGGTGAGAGCCATTATCCACCAGTGGAGAAAACATAGAACAGTGGTGAACTTTCCCAAGAGGGGCCGGCCTACAAAAAATACCCCAAGAATGCAGCGACGACTCATCCACGAGGTCACAAAAGAACCCAGAACAACATCTAAAGAACTGCAGGCCTCACTTGCCTCATTTAAGGTCAGCGTTCATGACTCAACCATAAGAAAGAGACTGGGCAAAAATGACATGCATAGCAGCGTTCCAAGGTGAAAACCACTGCTGACCAAAAAGAACAAAAAGGCTTGTCTCACTTTTGCCAGAAAAAATCTTGATGATCCCCAAGACTTTTGGGAAAATATTTTGTGGACTGAAGAAACAAAAGTTGAACTTTTTGGGAGGTGTGCATCCCGTTACATCTGGCATAAAAGTAACAGCATTTCAGAAAAAGAACATCATGCCAACAGTCAAACATGATGGTGGTAGTGTGATGGTCTGGGGCTCCTTTGCTGCTTCTGGACCTGGATGACTCGCTGTGTCTGATGGAACCACGAATTCTGCTCTGTACCAAAAAATCCTGAAGGAGAATGTCCAGCTATCAGTTTGTTACCTTAAACTGAAGCGCACTTGGGTTCTGCAGCAGGACAGTGATCCAAAACACACCAGCAAGTCCTCTGAATGGCTTAAAGAAACAAAATGAAGGTTTTGGAGTGGCATAGCCAAAGTCTGGATTTGAATCCAATTGAGATGCTGTGGCATGACCTTAAAAATGCGGTTCATGCTCAGAAACCCTCCAATATGGCTGAATTAAAACAATTCTCAAAGAAGAGTGGGCCAAAATTCCTCAGCAACAATGTGAAAGACTCATTGCCAGTTATCGCAAACACTTGATTGCAGTTGTTGCTAAGGGTGGCACAACCAGTTATTAGGTTTAGGAGTAATAACTTTTTCACATAGGGCCATGTAGGTTTGGATAGTTTTTTTCCCTTTAATAAATAAAATCATCACTTAAAAACTGCATTTTGTGTTTACTTGGCTAATCTTTGTCTAATATTTACATTTGTTTGATGATCTGAAACATTTATGTGTGACAAGCATGCAAAAAATAAGAAATCAGGAAGGGGGCAAATACTTTTTCATTGCATTGTGTGTGTATATATATCTATCTATCTATCTATATATATATATATATATATATATATATATATATATATATATATATATATATGTGTATGTGTGTATATATATATATATATATATATATATATATATATATATATATATATATGTGTGTATATATATATATATATAATGTGTAAATGTATGTATGTAAAGAAAAAAAAATGGAAAAAGGGTAGATTTCTCTTGTTTCTTTGGCTGTGATCCTGAAACCTTCAGATTCCCCCCCCCCCCCTTTGGATCAGATAGTCATAAGGCCTTGATCTCCAACTTTACCAGAGCCAATATGTTTTCCAAAGCCAGATGTTCTTCATGTTTCACTGTTGCAGTCATCACCTGTGGGTTATCCCTGCTGTGGTAGCCCTCGGCTGACCTGAATACCAGAGTCAGTGTTTTTCTGTGTCTGCTGCTGTTGTTTGCTGTCTGACGTCAGGTAGTCGGTGCTATAAAAGAAGGCAACCGACACTATTACATCAGTCTTTCTTGCAGTAGAGCTCGTAGCAGAAGCAGTTCGCAAGTGTGCTGGTCGGTCGCTACCAGAGTTTGAATTTCAGCTGAAAATGTCTAAAGTTAAGTACCCCGTTGGGGATCCTTTTTTCTTGTACTAACCGAAGTCTGAAAAATTTAACAATTGTCTTGCCTGTGGAAAGCAGATCCCACACGGAGACTTCCATACTGCTCACTTGTTTAGGCCCAGACCACGACGTCCCTCGTTTGCCAGTTCTGTGCCCTCTTTAATGTGAGAGCCATTTGCCGTGGAGCCCTTATTGTAGACAGATATTTTCGTTTTCTGTCTTCACATTCCGAAATGGCGTTCATCAGCCAACAACCCGTAGACATTCTGAAAAAAACGTAGAGATTAAGATAGAGAACAGACCACACAAGGCTAAGCCTTCCGACGACTCTACCATTAAGCAGGTCGTCAGTTCTCCGGAATTCAGTGAGATGCTTTTGCAGCCCCTGATGTCTGGTAAGATATCTGCGCAGGCCTATACCAAGACCCTTTCAGAGTCCAGTATGCCATAGCAATCTTCATCTTCCGAGCCTTTGGCTATCCCTGCTTCGTTTGGGTCCGGAGCCACGACGCAGGCACCAGCTTCCGAGGAGGCCCCTCTCTACCAAATCTAGACAAAAAACACAGTCTTCTCATCTGACTGCCGTTTCTCTCGTATTCCAGGGGGCAGTAAAACCTGTTCCCTCAGATCAAACAGGCAAAGGCTTTTATTACAGACTATTCCTTGTTCCCAGAAAAGAGGGCACTTGGCGCCCCATCCTGGATCTATCCATTCTGATCACCTCCTTGGTGGTCCCCAAATTCAGAATGCTTACTTTGCAGCAGCTGCTGCCTATGCTGACAAAAAATGCCTGGTTAGTGACCCTAGACCTAAAAGATGCTACCTCCTCATCCCCATAAGGGAATCCTGCAGGAAATTCCTGCGCTTCAGAGCGGGCTCACAATACTTTCAGTTCTCTGCGCTATCCTTTGGCTCTCATATCCCAGACCCTAGACCTGCTCCCAGAGTATTCACCAAATACTTAGCCCTGGCCATAGCATTTTGCACACAGAGAAATATACAGATTGACCCTTATATGGATGACTGCCTCATTCAGTCAGAGTACTAAGAAAAGCTGCTCCAGCACCTTCTCTTTGTCAAAACCCTCCTCACTTCCCTAGGATTCACCATCAATGAGAAGAAATCAAAGCAAACAACCTCCAGGAAGATCATTTTCTTGGGAGCACTGCTGGACACAGTATCCCAAATGACCTTCCTATCCCCAGAAGAGCAGAGCTTTGTGCCTCTCTGCTTTACCCAGCTGGCTTCCAGAAGTCACCTCACTGCGAGGGAGTTCCTGCAAGCCTTGGGGATACATGGCATCTTGCATCCTTCTAATTCCTCTGGCCAGGCTTCACATGAGGAAACTTCATTGGTATCTAAAGAACCTTTGGTGTCAGCACACCCAGCCTCTAGAGAACTGTCTCCCTCTGATCCCCTGTATAAGGGCCGAGTTTCTCTGGTGGGCAGGGACCTGTGCCAAGAACAAGGGTCGTCCCTTCGTCCTTCGCCCTACCGGGCAGACCATCACCACCGACGCCTCAGACATTGCTTGGGGCGCTCACTTAGCAGGCAGGTGCACCCAAGGTCTTTGGGATGCCCATCACCTTCCCTTACACATCAGTCAGAAGGAAATGATGGCAGTACAAAAGGCTCTGGCATCCTTCAAACCCCATCTCAGGCCAGGGGTTCTCCTTATCAAAACAGACACCACAGTAATGTGGTACTTCAGCAAACAGGGATGGGTCCAATCATACCCTCTGTGCAGGCTAGCCATGAACCTCTAGCTGACAGCCTCCTCCATGGGATTACACCTAATTGCTCAATACCTACCAGGGATCAACAACATCCTGGCAGACCACCTAAACAGAAACTTACTGGACCCCCATGGATGACGGCTCCACAGAAAAATCTTTTTTCAAGTCACTCAGGAGTGGGGAACTCTGAGGTGGATCTCTTTGCTTCGCACCTCAACCAGCAGCTGAAAAAATTCTGTACCAGGGAGTATCACCACCTAGTGTGGAAGGTGGATGCCTTTTCCTTCCCTCGGAACTTGCTCTTTGTGTACACATTCCCTCCTCTCCCTTTTATTCCCAAGGTACTTATCAAGATAAGGGAGAAGAGACCAAAGGCCATCCTCATTGCTCCAGATTGGCCCAGACAGCACTGGTACCCCTTACTGCGTAACCTGACATTACAGCCTTTCAGGCAGCTTCCCTTGATTTCAGACCTCTTGACCCAGATGGGTTGGGGGGAATGCTACACCCAGACTTGCAGACTCTCTCAAACTGTTAGCATGGGTAATACTTTAAAAGCAAACAAGGGGCACCTGTTAAGCAAACATTTTCACAGAGGCCAGAAGGGCCCAGCACCAGAAAATCTTAAGCAGGGAAATGGAAAAGATTCTGTTCTTGTAGCCAGTCCAGAGGGGGCCGTACCTCACAACATTCCATCCCTCTTATCCTGGACTACCTAGAGGGAGTTATTCAATAGTGGCCTCTCCTTCTCTTTTATTAAATTCCACGCCTCAGCTCATTTTGGTTCAGACCAGCCCCTCTTCTCACATCCTTAGATTAAACAATTTCTCAGAGGGGCTTCTAATATCAGACCTCCCAGAAGGACACCCACTCCAGCCTGGGACCTGAATTATGTTTTGGAAAAGTTAACCTTACCACCCTTCAAACCTGTTTCTTCAGCAGAATTGAGATACCGCTCCTGGAAGAATGCTTTCCTACTAGCAATCACCCCAGCCAGAAGGGTTTAAGAACTTCAGGCCCTCACGGCCGTTGAGCCCTTCATTTTCCATGCAGATAGTCTCCCTGAGGACTAATCCCTCCATTATGCCCAAGGTGGTATCTGATGGACCCTCAACCAGGCCGTACATCTACCTACTTTCTTTCATAACCTTCAAAACAAGGGGGAAAGAATTCTGCACTCACTAGACATGCACAGACAGCTCAGATGCTACCTGGACCATACTAAACTCTTCAGAAAATCTGACCAGCTTCTTGTTAGCTTTGCCCCAGGGGTAGAGGGGAAGCCCATTTTCAAGCAAACTATTTCCGAATGGATATCACACTGTATCCATTTCTGATATAGGCTACATGGGAAACGCCCCCCAAGTCTATTTGTACCCATTCAATTAGGGCAGCCTCCACTGCCATAGCATTCCTCAGAAGAGTTCCCATGAGGGGCATCTTGGAAGTGCCACCTGGACCTCTGTCCACACCTTTACAAAGCATTACCACCGATCTCTTTTCTCTAAGGCTAGGGCAGTGTTGCAGTTCTGAGGGACATGCTGTCCCATGTCTAGGGCTCTAACTAATCCTTCCAACCCTTTCTTCAGCTTTGGGATTCCTCCCACAGATCATGACTGCAGCAGTGAAACACGAAGAACATAGTACATTTGTGTACACTTACACTCCAACATCTACATTTGTGGTATTCACTGTTGCAGTCCTGGATGTTCTTTGTGTTTCACTGTTGCAGTCATCGCACTTGGGTTATCTGTCTGCAGGTAGCCCTCAGTTGGCCTGAATATCAGAGACTTAGTATTTCTGCGTTAGATGCTGTCGCTCCAGGAATAACGTCAGGTAGTCAGGGGTATTAAAACAGGCAGCTGACGCCATTACATCAGTCTTTTTCTTGCCAAGGAGCCCGAAGCAGAAGCAGTTCGCAAGCGCCAGTCGGCCCCTACCTGAATTTTCATTTACGAATTGAATAATCCTGAAGTCTTCTAAAGCTAAGCATCCCATTGGGGATCCTTTTTTCTTGCTCTAACCGATGTCAGAAAGCATTAACAATTGTCTTGCCTGTGGAAAGGAAATACCTCACAGAACTTTTCATTCTTACTGCGTCACCTGTTTAGGCCCAGACCATGATGTACCTTGCTGTCAGTTTTGTGCCTTGTTTAACGCCTGAACCATTCGTTGTCGGGCTCTCTTTGTTGCTAAATTCTTCCGCTCTCAATCTCTGCATTCTGAAATGGCTTCTGTAAGTCATCCGACTGTGGATATTCCGAAAAAATGTAAGGATAAAGACAGAGACAGACTGCATAGGTCCAAAGCTGCCGACGACTCTTCCGTTAAGCTAGTCGCCAGTCCGCCGGTACTCAGGTGCTTTTGCAGCCCCTGATGCCTGCTTCAGTGGATTTACGGGCCTCTGCCGAGACCCATTAGGAGCCCGGTATGCCACGAGACTCTTCTTCGACTATGGAACCTGTGGATGTCTCTACCTTGGATGGGTCCAGAGCTTCTGTGCAGGCACAGACTTCTGAGGCAGTTCTTCGCTCAACCGATTACTTCTTTTTTAACCAAAACTACTGAGTTTCTTGTGCCCAGAGTATGCACTACGCCTAGAAAACAGACGACTGAAAGCGCATGCACCTGCTCCCATGCCACAAAAACAAATGCTTAGAATGACTGAAGACCTTATTATGCTGATTATGGGAAGTCAGCCTTCCCCTGCTAAGAGAAGAAGAGACAAGTCCCCTACAGCTTCTACAGACCAGGAGTCCGATGACTCAGAGATTTCTGATTATGAAGACATGCCCTTGTCTGCTTATGAGGATTCAGATGCAGAGGAATCCATTCCCTCTGCCTCCCCTCCAGAGGAATTTTCTTTTGGTGAAAACTTGCATACTTTAAGAGAGCATTTCCACTGGGAATGCCAAGACTATCCTCAGTCCAAAAAGAGATTCTGAGAATTTCTAGAGTTGCCTCAGTACAGGCCTTTAGCAATTCCCCCTGTCCTGGATATTGTTAATGTTTTTATGGAATCCAGTCTTACTCCTGACACTTTACCTCCTGCCCCTAGGAAGCCAGACGGGTACTACAGAGTACCTGACACTCTCAAATTTCTTTTCAAGAATCCTACTGCTGACCCAGAGATCATTTCCCAGGGGCCTAAAGGTATCAAGTCACCTACAGCAAAGAATCCCACCCCTTCAGACAGGGATTCCAGAGCTTTGCATAGATGGGTTAAGAAGGTATATATCTCTGCAACTCTTGCTATTGGGGCATTGAATTGTCAGTTGTCTGTCTGCCTGGGATGACATGCTGGACAAGCCACGCTGCTTCGCAAGGGACGGCTTGCACCTGTCACCCCTGGGCTTCCGGATATTGGCAAAGGCTCTTGCCACCCCCATAGTGCCTTTTTTAGGCAAGGCTCAAATTCTAAACCTACCACCCTAGAACACAAAAAAGGAAAAAACTAAGGGTAATGCTGCTCAATGCTAGAAGTCTCAATCTCAAGATGCACGCACTCAAGGCCCTTCTCAATATGGAGAACATTGATGTCTGTGCTGTGACAGAAACCTGGTTCAAGGCTCCTGAGAGCACCCCAGCACTAACAGGTTTCACCTCATATCATGCGTTCCGGCCCCAAAATCCGGACAACACCAAGAAAGGAGGGGGGGTGTCCATATTCATAAAGGACACCCACACCTCAAGGTTGGTGGCAACGCGATGCATCGGAGACCATCCAGGTGCAATTAACCATAGGCAAGACTGCTCTGCAATTTGTAGCATGTTACAGGCCACCCTCTCAAACTCAGGAACCTCACATGGCCTTCCTGAAAACATTGGAGGGATAAATGTATCTCCAAACACCATCATACTAGGTGACTTCAACTACCCTAATATAGACTGGGAACACTACTCAAGCCCGAACACTCTAACCCAAAGATTCCTGGAGTTCATAAACTCAAATGCCATGGAACAACTAGTCACCATCCCCACAAGAGGAGAAAACATACTTGATCTCATCATCACGAACATGGGATCAAAATGTTCAACACCGAAGTATACCCCTCACTGGTGAGATCAGATCATAAACTAATCTCGCTGGAGGTCCTCATCCCGCCCCACCTGAAACAAAAAGACCACAGTGAAAAACTTCTCAAAAGCCGATTTCACACTTCTAAAAACTAGTGTGGTCTCCTTTAAGGCCCCTGAGCCAGTGGTAAATATTACTCAAACCGCTGAATCACTTAAAAATGCCTTCTACCAGCACCTACAGGACTGCATGGATCAGGCAATCCCAAACAAAACTAAGACTCTCTGTACCAAAGGCAAGCGTCCAGTCTGGTGGACCCCAGCCATAAACAAGCTCTACAACAAAAGGAGGAAGCTACTACAAGATAGAGCAAAATCCTTGAAAGGTAAGACGCCTTTGATCATTATAAGTAAAAAACTAAGAGCTCTCATAAAATCATCCAAGGCAAATTTTGAGAGAAAAATCGCCAAGGACTCTAAAGAGAATCATAAGGCCTTCTTTAGCATGTTAGTAACCTAGGAGGAAACTCCCAGATATGCTCAGAATTGGTTCAAAATGATGTGAAAATTACTGAACCTACACACATTGCCAACAATACTGGCTGACAGGTTCAGTGCAAACTTCTCCCCCCCCTCCCCCCCAAAAGGAGAGATATCTATTCCAGAGGATTGTAGCCCCCCCAAACATCTCCAACGCCCAGGTGAGAACTGCCCTCACTAAGGCAAAAAACACAGCATCCATGGGACCGGATCGTGTCCCCGGCTGTGTGCTTCACGAACTCAACGAGGAATTAAACCCACAGTTAGGACAGCTGTTTAATCTTAGCCTCACCTCAGGATACGTACCCAAGGAGTGGCGCACGGCGACTGTGGTCCCACTTCATAAGGGCGGTGCCTCCACAGACACTGGAAATTACCACCCCATTAGCTTGACAAGCCTTATCTGCATAGCCATGGAGAGGATCATAATGGAACTCATAAATAAAGACATAGGGAACTTGCAGAGTTTGGATCCAACCCAGTTTGGCTTTGTCAAAGGCAGATCCTGCCTCTTAAACTTGGTTGACTTTTTCGAGACAGTCACCAAGGCCATTGATGAGGGAAAGGCAGTCCATACAGCCTACCTCGACCTGGCAAAGGCCTTCGACACAATACCCCACTCAGGTATCATCGAAAAACTCATCAGCTTGAATGTAAACCCATACATCGCAAGATGGGTTGCAAACTGGCTAAGTGACAGAACCCACAGGGTCAGAGTTGCTGGAGCCATGTCAGACTCAAAGCCTGTCACAAGTGGTGTCCCACAGGGCTCAGTCCTGGGTCCACTCTTGTTCGGCATCTACTTTTCTGAAGTACAAGCAAACACAGGAGGGTTATGGCTGACAAAGTTTGCAGATGACTGCAAACTGGGCCATAGTCGAAAACACATCTGACACAGATATCCTCCAGAAGGGCCTCACAGAAACGGATAACTGGTGCCAGAGCCATGGCCTGAAGTTAAACGCCAAAAATGCATAGTCATACCCTTCGGGAAAAACAAGGTTACCCCTAGCTACCATATAGGTGGCAATCCACTGAGCACAGAAAAAGTCATCAGGGATCTGGGGACCCAGGTTGACAGTAGCCTTCGCTTGACACTCATGTTGCTAAAGTAGTTAGGAAAACCTTCTATATCGCCCACCTGATCATGAAGGGATTCACATCTAGATCAAGGGAGGTCATCGTCCCCTGTACTCATCACTCATTAGACCTATGATTGAGTACAATGCCCGTTCGAATGTATCTGACCAGACACCTGCTGCAGCTTGAAAGGCCCCAAAAGTTCCTCACCAAAAGGATAAAGGGTCTCAAAAATATGTCTTATGCTGCCCGACTGAAAGAACTCCAGCTCTATTCAGTCTCATACCGCTTGCTCAGAGGTGACCTGTGCCTGACATATAAGGCCATGTCAAACCCAGATTTGATGAATATGCTTCACCTCAAAAATCTAGATCCCTCAGAACCACAAGGCGGAGACTTAAACCTTGACACGGTTATAAATAGAACGTGCTGGAGGGACAGATTCATCACCCAGAGACTCCCTATGCTGTGGAACAAAATCCCGGTACATGTGAGGCAGAGCACCTCTCTGGCCTTGTTCAAGAGGAATCTTGACCAATGGATGGGAGATTGCAGATATACCCCAGGGATTACTTCAGTGTCGCTGCTTGACAGAGGCACAGCAAAATGATAGGCATAGTTTTTATTCAAACTAAAGGGGTGGCGAAAGCCACATAACTATGGGCTAGGCTTATAAATGCCCTTGGGCAGATAGCCTAGTATGAACCTATGAACCTATAAGTACCAACAACATATTATGGAACTTGTTAAACAAAAAGTGGCAACCTTTACAGACTGTGCAGAAAATAAAGAATTGCAGGAGCTTATGCATTTTGCAAGCCAAGTCAACAAGCATACTTTGCAGTGTGGCTTTGATGCCCTAGAAGCATATTACAGGGCAGCAGTTACTGGCTTTGTACTGAGAAGACATGCTTGGCTCATGGAGCAGACCTTGCCAGACCATGTCAAGTCAAAGTTACTAGATGCTCCTTTGAACAAGGACAGTTTGTTTGGCACCAAAGCAGAAAAGGTTCTTAAGGTGGAAGAAAAAGATAAGTCTATGCAGACTGTTAAAGAATTCTTACAAGTGCAATCCCCTAGATTCAGTATGCATTGCCCTTCCAAACACTGGTCCTTTCCAGCCCCTCCAGGCCTTATCAAACCAAACTCATGGGAAACAGACCACCCAGAATACAGTCTCAAGAGTATGCAGAGATCTAAGCAATGGAGTGCCCCCACCCCTAAAGCAGAGAGTGGTAAGCCACCTCCCTACAGAAAAAAACTCTCAATGACTTCCTTACTCCCCTCCCCAGCCCTGCCCAATTGTTTGTGCCCCTAGGAGGAAAACTTGCCCTTCATGCAAAAAAACTGGATGTCCATCACACATGACCGATGGGTCCTCAGCATTGTAGCCCAGGGGTACAAATTTCATTTCCTTTCACTGCCAGCCCCAATCTGGTTTCCAGACCTTCCTCCAAACCAGTGGGCAGAGGCTCAAAACCAAGTAGCTTCCCTGTTCAATATCAGAGCTATTCAGCCGGTTCCAGTAGAACAGAAGGGTCAAGGATTTTACTCCAGACTCTTCCTGGTACCCAGGAAAGAGGGCTCTTGGCGACCAGTCCTGGATCTTTCAGTTCTCAACACCTTCCTGCTGGTACCAAAATTCAAAATGCTTACCCTGCAACAGCTTCTTCCTATGCTAGCCAAGGATGCCAGGTTAGTCACCCTAGACTTAAAAGAAGCCTATTTGCACATCCCCATAAGGGAGTCATGCAGAAAGTATCTACGTTTCAGGGCAGGATCTATGCATTATCAGTTCTCTGCACTTCCTGTTGGCTTATCTACTGCGCCTAGAGTTCTCACAAAATGTCTGGCTCCAGCCATTGCATACTACAGGTGGAGAAATATCCAAATTTACCTGTACTTAGATGACTGCCTGATTCAGGCGGACAGTCAAGAATTGCTTTTGCAGCACCTGACATTTGGAAAACACCTTTTCACTTCCTTTGGGTACACAATCAATGAAAAGAAATCAAAACCGGTACCCAGTCAAAAAATTGTATTCCTGGGAGCAAGCTTAGACGCAACATCCCAGATGGCATTCCTCACTTCAGAAAAACAAGTCTATCTGACAGCCTACTTCAGGCAAATGGCCACCAGAACCAAGCTATCTGCAAGAAAAATATTGCAGGCCCTAGGGTTCCTGGCCTCAAGTATACTGCTAATTCCATATGCGAGACTGCATATGAGGAAACTTCAATGGTACTTAAGTCTTTGGTGCCAACATTCTCAGGATATGGAAACTGTCATTCCTATCATACACTGTCTAAGAACAGAGTTCCTTTGGTGGCAGAAGCATGCAACCACAACAAGGGACTTCCCTTTTCTCAACCCCACGCTGCCGAGACCCTAACCGCAGGCGCATCAAACTATGCCTGGGGAGCACACATGGAAGGCAAATGCATTCAGGGCCACTGGAGCCCAAGTCAAATTCATCTGCACATCAACAAAAAGAGATGCTAGCTGTGCAGAATGCCCTGACAGTTTTCAGATCCGTTCTGTTCCCAGGACAACTGCTAATAAAAACAGACACCACAGTTATGTGGTACATCAACATGCAGGGGGTAACCCACTCCTACCCACTCTGCAGGTTAGCCATGGCCCTTTGGCACACGGCCTTGGACATGCAAGTCCATCTGCAAGCTCAATTCCTGCCAGGCAAACAAAACTCACTGGCAGACGACTTAAGCAGTAATCTCCTAGACCCACACAAGTGGCAGTTGGAGCCCAGCACCTTCAGTCTTCTGATTCAGAAATGGTGGATCCCAAAGGTCGATCTCTTTGCCTCCCCCTACAACCACTAGCTCAGCAAATTCTGCACCAGGAATCCTCACAGCAGGGCCTGGAATGTGATGCCCTATCTTTTCAATGGGTAAATCTTTCAATCTATACCTTTCCCCCTCTGCCTCTTCTCTCAAGAGTATTACTCAAGAAGACAGGACAGGCCAAGGAGAATTCTGATTGCCCTGGACTAGCCATGTCAGCACTGGTACCCACTCCTGCACAGCTTGTCACTGGTGCCACCCTGGCACCTACACCAGACCCCAACCATGCTGTCTCAGCAGGAGGGACAGATTTTGCATCCACAACTGCAAACCCTAAATCTTGTAGCATGGCTTATTCCTTTATTTCTTCCCCAGCAGCCCTAAGCAAGCAGGTGCTGGACGTCATTCTTGAAGCCAGAAGACCCAGTACAAAGAAAATCCTATGCTGATAAATGAAAAAGGTATTGCTCCTGGATTTAGTCTAAAGGAGAGGACACACCTCTGCCCTCCCTGCCTCTAATCCTGGATTTACTTAGCAGATCTACTCCACAAAGGCCTGTTCTTCTCCTCCATTAAGATTCATGCATCAGCCATTTCGGCTCATTACAACACTGAGCCCACCTCTCTTCTCGCAGCCTCTTATCAAACCGTTCCTGAGAGGGTCAAACAACTTAAGGCCACCAAGGAGAGCACCCACCCCTGCTTGGGACCTTAACTTTGTACTGGAAAAGCTCATGCTTCCCCCCCTTTGAACCAATTGCGTCAGCAGACTTAAAATTCCTCTCTTGAAAAACAGCCTTACTTCTGGCCATCACTTCAGCTAGAAGAGTGTCTGAGCTACAAGCACTTATGGCTGTGCAACCCTTCATTATTTTCCATGTTGACAGGGTTTCCCTCAGGACTAACCCTTCCTTTATGCCTAAAGTGGTGTCCAGTGTGGCTCTCAACCAATCCATCCATTTGCCAACTTTCTTCCCTAATCCTCAAAATAAAGGGGAAAGGATCCTGCACTCCTTGGAGGTGCACAGACAGCTCAGATTCTACCTTGATAGGACTAAGCCCTTCAGAAAATCTGACCAGTTACTAATCAGCTTTGCAACAGGAGCAGAGGGCAAGGCCATTTCAAAGCAATTTCCAAATGGATAGCACACTGCATCCATTTCTGCTACAAGCAGCATGGGAAACCAACCCCTCAGGGGGTCAGAACCCATTCCACTAGGGCAACATCTACCTCTGCAGCATTTCTCAGGGGAGTCCCTACCAGGGACATCCTGGAAGCTGCTTCCTGGAGTTCTGTACACACCGTCACTAAACATTACCACCTGCCTATTTTTTCCAAGTCCAGGGCAGGTTTTGCAACAGCAATCCTGCAAGGCATACTAGCCAGCCCCAGCTCTTCTTGACTGCCTCCACCCTTGTTTAGCTTTGGGAATCCACCCAGGTGTGATGACTGCAACAGTGAAACATGTACACTTACCATAAATGTAGATGTTCGAGTGCATTCACTGTTGCAGTCCTGGTTTCCCTCCCTCCAGCCCCCTGTTTTTCTCTCTCTCCTCTCTATGGCTATCACCCCTTTCAGGGGTATTGGTATTTACTTTTTACTGGTGGTGTTTTTCCCTCCATAACTTAGTTCCCTATATGGGGGGGGGGGGCTCCTGACATTTGGGGCAAGAAAAGCTGATGTAATGGTGTCTGCTGCCTGTTTTTATACCCTTGATGACCTGACGTCAGTCCTGGAGCGACAGCATCAGACGCAGAAATACTAAGTCTCTGGTATTCAGGCTGACTGAGGGCTAACTACAGGCAGATAACCCAACTGTGATGACTGCAACAGTGAATACACTCTAACATCTACATTTTATGGTAAGTGTACACAACTGTACTTCCCACCCTCTTTCCTCTTTATATCGTCTTTCCTTAGGCAGACATAAGTTTCTCATGGTGGCTGTTAGCCACCAGCACTACTTTACCATATTTCCTTGTGCTTCTGATGGGTTAGAGCAAGAAAAACTGATGTAATGGTGTCTGCTGCCTTGCTTTATACCACTGACGACCTGATGTCAGTCTATAGGTGACAGCAGTTGATGCAGAAAAACATTGATTCTGTTATTCGAGCTGGCCGAGGGCTACCACAGCAGGGATAACCCACAGGTGATGACTGCAACAGTGAATACATTCTAACATCTACATTTATGGTAAGTGCACATAACTGTATTTTTTCCATAGACTGTGCTGTCCCTTTTTACAGGAGAGACCTATTCAGAGATCCGTACCTCTTTCAACTTCTTCCTCCATCTGTTCATTCTGGTCTACCAGAAGCCTTTCAGAACTAGATGTGGATAGGATGAAGAGGAGGTTCCTCAGAACCCAAATTCAGTTGAGGGTTCTCCCAGCTTCAGCCCTTCACACCTTCCTGTGGTCATTTCTATCCCGATCCATCTTCTGGATTCAGGGACCTTTGTTCTAGGCATCACCCAAGGTTTGTCCTCGTTTGATTCGAAGACTTTGTCATCTTCCACTCAGGCGACGTCTCCGACCCATCTGGTTCTGTGCATCGTGAATTGGAAGGATTCTTTGAGACGAAGCATTGATGTCAGATCTGGGGGCAGGGGATTGACTCCAAAATTATTGGAGCCTTTCCTTCCTCTTGGAGCATCGGTGCTAAATAGCTTGGCTACAACACTGTCCTCGTAGCAGAGCTGGGTCAGGTACCAAGACCCACCTGTTTTGGATATCTGTGCTCTCACTGGGATGACTTTTGACTTCCCCTTGGCATCTGCTATTGATAGTCAACAGAGCACTCTTCTTTTCTCGTGAAAGGATCTCTTATGCTCACAGTTCTGGCTATCTCCCTGTGAAAAGCATTGGATCCTGATCCTTCTGTTTCTGTTCCATCAGGAAATCTGGTTCTTTTGAGCCCTAAGACAGTCCATATTCAGGAATCCCCTCAATCTTCTATTCAGAGTCCTCTCCAGAGCATCTCAACTCTGAGATACCTCTGAAATGCATGTGCAAGAGGAGGCACATCAACTCCCCACAGGAGTCTCTCACAGAACACCCAGATTTTGAGGAAGGGGAGGTGTCACCCAGATCACCACTTGGGGATGTCTCATTTGTGCAAATCCTCAAACTTTTGATTAAGAAAAGTTGGTCTTCTCAAGTCCCCCTCTCAATAAGAATCTGTGTTTCTTGAAGCTTTCCGATCTGGCTCAGCTACTTCTTGGGTGGTCCCTCACGCTGATATGATGTGTTGTTGTTTTTCTTTCAGCCTTTTCCCGGTAAGGGGTCGCCACAGCGGAACTCCGGTCTGCTAATGATTGGCAGTAGATTTTTACGAAACGCCGAGGTGCCAGCTCGACGTCCAACCTTCAACGAAGGCACGCCCATTTACGCACGCATGTCTTTTGAATGCTACCCAACCATGTGGAGGACATGCAGACTCCACACAGAAGACACTCCCAAGCCACGCCGAGAATCGAACGGGAGAACCTCTTGCTGTGAGGTAACAACGCTACCTCCGTACCACTGCGGCATTTTGATGGTAGACTTAATCTCTTGGCAGGCACTGAAGGAGCTGTATGTGGTCAAACCATTACTGTTTAAACCAGATAAATTTCTTGTTGCACCAAAAGATCACCCTCATTAGAACAAAAGCCTGGGGGTGGATTCCATGGTAGTACTGGCAGTCAACACAAAGGATCTGGATGAAGACAGCATCTATGTCCTTCCCCCCAATAGGGAGTCGAGGGCTTTGTACAGGTTTGGGAAGAGAGTTTATGCTTCAGCAACCTTTTTTGTGAGGGAGCTGAATTATTTGGCACATGACAAGATTTCAGAGAGCTTTGACCAAAGAGCCCTCCAAATCTTTCTTGGGTCCATGTTTGTAGAGGACAAGAAAACTGGACTCGCAAATGGCCACTCTACACTCTCTTTCCAGTGCCTTGATGCATCAGATCTCCAGTGTGACAGAAGGTACTTTGGGTGTTGCAGATATAGGTATTACCAGAAGGAGACATGTTTGGATGCACTTGTGTGACTTTGCAGAGCCTGTCAAGACGTCCTTTGTGAATGCCCCTTTTAATGGTTTCACCCTTTTCAGACCAAGTATCAGAGATGCACTCTGTAGGAGTGAGCAAGACTGGAAAACCCTGTCTACCATAGGGATATGGTTTTCAACACCTCGGAGGTTCTTCTGCAGGAACTAGAAGGGGGTTAAGAAACTGTGGTTTCGGAAGAGTCAGTTCTCTTCTGACACTCTGGAGATTGACTCCTCCAATGGCAGAGGGGGGAATTTGAATGGCGGGTGTCTCCCTGTGGCAAAGGAAGTCCAAAAAAAACGAGGCTTCAGTGGCTCTGAGAAGTCTTATTAGTGCTCCTGAATGGTTACCTAAGTGCCATGCTCTGGAAGCAGTTGTGGGGGGGGTTGTTTATCCTTGCTCTCAGAAGCCTGAACATACGTCCCTGAAGATTTACGAGTGTGGAGGATTATAACTAGAGGCTGTTCCATCCCCTTTCTTTATTCTCCTTCACCTCCAAAGAAACTTCCCAACATTTCACTCTCTAAGAAAAACAGCCGCTATAGAAATAAAAAAAAAAGCTGCTAGATGAGCACTTCATCCAAAAGGTCCCACCAGATCAGGATGGATCTGAAGCCTACTCAAAAAAAAACAGGGACCTCGAAATCATTTTGGACCTTACTCATCTCAGTTAGTACGTTAGACACACAAAGTTCTGGATGGTTATGGTGTAGTCCATCCTTCTGTTGAGGAAAAGAGCAAGGATATGCTCAATAGAACTTTAGGATACTTATTACCACATTTTGATGGACAGGTAATCCAGAAGGTTTCTTTCTTTCCAGCTGGGAGCTAGTCATTTCCAGTTCAGAGCTCGACTCTTTGGTCTCACCACAGCTCCCCAGATGTTCACAAAGTGAATGTCACAGCTCCCACCTCATGCTGCAAGGGTTCTGGGTATTCCCTTATGTAGATGACTGGTTCAGTCCCTCTCCTACCAGTTGTCTTCTTGATCGGTTCAGAGACTACCTGCTATATCTTTGCTCCCAGTTGGTTATCTCAGTAAATCTGGGCGTCTCCTCCCCCAATACAGATACTGGAATTCATAGCTGCCCATTTAGATACCACAATCCAGATAGCAGGACTGCTGAAGAACATACTGTCCACCCTGTCAAACCAGACACTGAAGGTTCTATCCCATTGGATGCCTCTAACCGGACTGATTCTCTAGATAGTGGGAGCTATGGCAGCCTCCATCACTCTTGTTCCTCTAACCAGATATTACATGGGAGTTCTATGATGGACACTGGCAGTGCAGTGGTCCATCAGGTACCAACCCTGAGCTTTCAGATTCTTTTGTCAAACATTTGCAGAATGTATTTAAGGTGCTGGATTCCATCTCCCATAGTATGTCATGGCCATCCATTTGTATTCCCATCAAAACCACAATGACCATGGCTGCTTCCCAGCTGCGGGAGGGGGCATTAGATGGGAAAGACTGTCCAAGGCACATGGCCCACTTCTGAGGCAAGTCTTCACATCAGTATTGTACAGATGAGGGCAGTCCTCTTAGTGTTGCAGGCCTTACAGGAAGTCCTATCTCTGGGGGTGATTTCTATCTAGATGAACAACATGACAGTAGTCTGATAAATCAGCTAACAAGGGAAAACGCATTCCTAACCCTTATGTAGAATGTGGCAGTGGGCAAAGTCTTCAAGATGCTTTCTGATAAAAGTACACATACTGGGGGAAATCCAGCAAGCATTCTGGTGCACAGGTTCAGCAGATCTATCCTAACTCGCAAGTGGTCCCTCAGTCTGACGGTGGCATAGCAGGTTTTCTGTTAATGGGGCTGACCATGCTGCAGTCTGTTTGCCTCTCCCCTCAACACCAAATACAGCAGGCTTTTGGCCCTGATCCCTGCCCCGAAGGGGGATTCTCTGACTCACATTTGGCCTCCCCTAGTCTTCTTTATGCCTTCCCCTACTCCTCGGATTCCAAAATTCCTGCAGAAAGCATCAGAGAGGAAGTTCAGTCAATTTCTGGCCTCTGCAGTTGTAGTTTCCCCAGTTGTCGTACCCTTTCTGGGTGCTGGATCCCAATCCATATCGTCTCTCTCACCTGTTCAGAATGCCTTGTCCGGACATTCAGGCCTTCAAGTTAACTGCTTGGTTTCTTGACTTCCTATGATTATTAGACTGTCTGGGTTTTCTTATCCTGTAGTCCACATTCTTACTTCTTCCCAAAGATTATCTAACAAACAAATTTACAAGAGTAAGTGGAAGAGATTTTCTAGCTTGAGCTTCCAGATGAATCTGGACCCGTTTTTGGCCCACCTCCCAGCTGCATTAGGCTTTCTAGCTGCTATATTTCATAATGAGGCCAATTATTCTACAATTAACGTCTAGTTAGTGGCTATCTCACATTTCCGGGTCCCTGTCAAAGACATGAAAGACCATAACACTAAACTGCAAGACCGCGATAGAGTAATGCCAAGAGTGCAAAACAAAACCCAAAACATTGAACTTGCACACATCAAAGGTTAACACACCGAGCATCAGGCAAAAGCACCTTGAACTTGCACACATCAAAGGTTAGCACACAGAGCATCAGGTAAAAGCACCCCCCCCCCCAGTAATTATATGTACCATCTCTGAAATCGCAATGGACAAGACCCCAAACACAGCTGTACAGTGATCTCGCAGAGTAACTTATCTGCCTGGTTCCTTGTTCTGAGTTTTGTCATTGTTGGGTTTCATTATTTTGCATGTTTGATGTTCCAGTCTTGATGTTTTGCTGTTCAGTGTTGTGGTCTTTTGTGCTTTTGATAGGGACCCAAATTTTGGAGAAAATCATTCGACCTTAGCACCTCTTTGATTATCCAAAGCTTTACTGTGAGGCTACCTTTCTTCTTAGACCTCCCCTTAGGGATTCTACTTCTCCTTGGAATATGACCATTTTGCTTCAAGCCTTAACCCAACCACCCTTTGAACCTGCTACCAAACACTTTTTCTGGTGGCATTAACTTCAGCTTGGAGAGTTTCAGAGCTGCAGGCCTTGTTCTTCAAACCTTTTCATATTTTCACAAGTATAGGGTATCCCTGTGAATGGATCTATTCTTTTTGTCCCTAAGTTAGCTACTGAGACCCCTTTGAACCAATGCATCTACCTGCTGGTTTTCTTTCCAAAATTTTCCAATAAAGGAGAGTGTATAGGTTCATAGGTGTGTACTAGGCCATCGGCCCTGGAGCTTTTACAAGCCTAGCCCATAGAAGTGCCCTGGCATCATGCCACCGTTAGTTCCTGGTACCTCTATCAAGTAGAGCCACTGGAGTGATCCCCAGGGTGAACTTTCCATTTCCCATCCATTTATCAAGATTTCTCTTGAAAAGGGCCAGTGAGGTGCTCTGCTTGACATGTATGGGAAGTCTGTTCCAGAACGTAGGCAGTCTCTGGGTTATGAACCTGCCCCTCCAGCATGTTCTGTTGATAGTGGTAATGAGGTTGAGGTTCCTGGACCATGTGGTGTGGAGAGATTGGGATTTCTTTAGGTGTAACATTTCTAACAGGGCTGGGTCAGACATGGCTTTTTAAGTCAAGCAGAGGTCGCCTCTTAATAGACTATATGAGACCGAGAAAAGCTGGAGTTTTTTTGAGTCTCTCCATGTAAGGCATGTGTTTAAAGCCTAGGTTCCTCTTCGTGAGGTACTTTTGTGGCTTTTCCAGCTATTTAGTGAGGTATATGCGAAATGGGACATTATACTCTATGATTGGTGTAATTGAGGGAAGAGTAGAGAGAGATGATGACTTCTTTCTTCTTGGATGCAAAACCCTTGGTAATGAGATATGCCACATAGGACTTTTTGACCACAGTGGCAAAGTGGTGGTTGAAGGAGAGGTTGCTGTCAGCATGTGTCCCCAGATCTCTCATAATGCCTTCAGTGGGCTACTATCAATGTGGTAGTTAGTGGGAACTGAGTTTTTCCCAAAGGGAATGACAACACATTTTTTGGCATTACACTTAAGGCCATGGTTTCGACACCAATCGTTGGTCTCCGTGAGGCCTTTCTGCAGGATGTCTACATCACTTGTGGAGTTAATAATAGCTCCCAGCTTGCAATGGTCAGCAAACTTGGTCAGCCAGAGTCCATCCATGATGGCGTGGACTTCTGAGAAGTAGATGCCAATCAGGAGAGAACCCATGACTGATCCCTGTGGAACTCCACTCGTGACTGGTCAGCAGTCTGACTTGGAGTCTGCTGCTTTCACACTGTGGGTTCTATCTGTGAGCCAACTTGCAACCCACCTAGTTATATAAGGGTTGATGCCTAGTTTTGTGAGTTTATCAATAATTCCCGAGTGGGGAATGGTGTCAAAGGTCTTCGCCAGATCAAGGTAGGCTGTAAACCTGTATGAAAATTCAAAAATCCTGCTGCTGATCCTGAGACTATTTCTCAGGGTCCCAAGGGTGTTGAGGCTTCTACAACCAAAAATCCTACCCCTTCTGATAGAGATTCCAGGGCGCTGGATAGATGAGGTACGAAGGTTTATACACCAAGGGTGTTGAGGCTTCTACAACCAAAAATCCTACCCCTTCTGATAGAGATTCCAGGGCGCTGGATAGATGAGGTACGAAGGTTTATACATCTGCAACCTTGGCAATCAGGGCTTTAAACTGCCAGTTTCATATGCTTAAATATGAACAGCATGTTATGGGATTACTGAAACAGAAAATGATGTTGATTTCAGATTGTGTGGAAAAGAGTTATATGATTTATTGCATTTAGCAGAACAGGTTGGAAAGCATACTTTGCAATGTGGTTTTGATTCCTTGGAGGCCACTTGTAGGGCCGCCGTTACTGGATCTGTGATTAGAAGGCATGCCTGACTCAAGGAACAAAATCTACCTGATCATGTTAAAGCTAAATTGTTGGATGCCCCTTTGCAGCATGATACTCTGTTTGGTAATAAGGCAGAAGAGGTTTTAAAGAAAATGGAAGTCAAAGCTAAATCTATGCAAACTGTAAAAGATTTCTTGCAAGTGCAGCCACTCAGGTTCAGTAGGCACTGGCCTACTAAAAGTTGGTCCTTTCCTGTGTCCAACAGAGCCACTCAGGGCAAACCTAGGCGCTCAAAAGGATGCAGATATCAATCACAGGTTTCTTACAGGTCAAAGTAATGGGGTGCCTCCACCTCCAAATCTGGAGGAAACAAAGCACAACCCTACAGTAAGCAGTCTCAATGACTTTCCTCTACCATCTCCAAGCACTTGTCTTTTGGCAGCCCACTTGGGGGTGAAACTAGCACTTCATGATCAAAATTGGCAGTTAATTACCTAGGACAGTGGGTATTAAACATAGTATCCCAGGGGTACAGATTTCATTTCCATAGTTTTCCAATTCCAAACGGATGGCCAGATCTGCCACAAAACCAGTGGGCAGAGGCCCAGAAACAAGTCATGTCCCTCATGGATATGGGGGCTATTCAACTGGTATCAGAAAAGGAAAAAGGACAGGATTTTATTCAAGACTTTTCCTGGTACCCAGAAAAGACAATTCATGGTGTCCAATACTGGACTTATCGATTCTGAACATGTTCCTGGACATTCCAAAATTCAGAATGCTGACTTTACAACAGCTACTGCCTATGCTAGGCAGGAATGTTTGGTTAGTAACTCTAGACTTAAAAGAGGCATACCTGCATATCCCAATAAGGGAGTCATGCAGAAGATACCTCCGCTTCAAAGCAGGTTTTTTGCTTTACCAATTCTCTGCACTGCCCTTTGGCTTATCTACTGCGCCCAGGGTCTTTACAAAGTGCCTGGCATCAGTAATTGCATTCTGCAGACAAAGAAACATTCAAATGTATCCTTATCTGGACGATTGTCTAATTCAAGCAGAGAACAAGGACATACTACTTCAACATGTGGCATTTGTAAAAAGGCTTCTAGCATGCCTAGGGTACACCATAAACGAAAAGAAATCACAACTGGTACCCTCTCAAATAATTACATTCCTGGTTGCAAGCTTGAATACAACTGCCCAGATGGCTTACCTCACGCCAGACAAACAAAGGCAATTGACAACATATTTCAAACAAATGGCAACAAAAACCCAGTTATCTGCAAGACAAATTCTGCAGGCTTTGGGGTTCATGGCATCCTGCATTCTACTAATTCCATATGCGTGACTGCATATGAGTAAACTTCAGTGGTACCTAAAAAGTTTATGGAGTCAACATTGTCACAGCCTGGAAACAATGATTCCTCTCATTCCCTGCCTACAACAGGAGTTTCTTTGGTGGGCAGGGACATGTCACCAAAACAAGGGACTGTCATTCACTCTACACCCTGCCACCCAAACCCTAATTACAGACTCATCAGACTATGCTTGGGAGGCCCACCTGGCAGGGAGATGCATTCAGGGCAAATGGAGCCCAAACCAGCTGCATCTGCATATCAACCAGAAAGAAATGCTACCTGTTCAGAATGCTCTGACAGCTTTTATGGACTTTATTCATCCAGGACAACTACTGATAAAGACGGACACACCACAGTTATGTGGTACATAAACAAGCAGGGGGGTACACATTCCTACCCCCTTTGCAGACTAGCCATGGCCTTGTGGAACACAGTCTTGACTTACCAAATACATCTTCAAGCTCAATTCCTGCCAGGAAAGCAAAATACTCTGGCAGACGACCCAAGCAGAAATCTTATGGACCCGCACGAATGGAAACTGGATCCACAAATTTTCAGCATGTTAACACAGAAATGGGGGAGCCCAGACATAGATCTCTTTGCCTCTCCCCAAAACTATCAGTTGGACAAATTCTGCACAAGAACTCATCACAAAAAGCATGGAAAGTGGATACTCTATCCTTCAACTGGAAAAAAAACTATCAGTCTATGCCTTTCCCCCTCTACCTCTACTCTCCAAGGTCTTACTAAAAGTCAGACAGGAAAAAACAAAAGTGATCCTAATTGCTCTGGACTGGCCTCGCCAACACTGGTACCTGCTTCTAAGGAATATGTCACACCTTCCTCCATGGTACTTGCCTCAAACACCTCATCTACTGTCTCAGCAGAACTATCAAATTCTGCACCCTCTGCTCCAAACTCTGAATCTTGCAGCATGGCTAATCAACTAATTATTCAAACCACATCTCTCAGTAAATCTGTGATGGATGTCATTTTGGAAGCCAGAAGGCCTAGTACTAGAAAATCTTATGCTGATAAATGGAATAGATTCTGTGCTTGGAACCAAGCACAAGGAATAGACACAGCAAAGCACAGTATTCCTCAGATTTTACAATACTTAACTGAGTTGCTTGACAAGGGCCTATCTTTTTCTTCAATAAAAATCCATGCCTCTGCCATCTCGGCTCATTACAACACAGAGCCTCCCCTCTTTTCTTATCCATTGTTAAACAGTATCTCAAAGGGACCAAAAATTTAAGGCCTCCCAGGAGAGCACCAACTCCTGCATGGGACCTCAGTTTTGTGCTGGAAAACCTCACCCTGCCTCCATTTGAACCAACAGCTACTGCGGATATAAAATTCCTATCTTGGAAGACAGCTTTTCTTTTGGCAGTCACTTCAGCAAGAAGGGTTTCAGAACTACAAGCTCTCATGGCAGTGTGGAGCCTTTCATTATATTTTACCCGGACAGGGTGGCCCTCAGGACCAATCCTTCTTTTATGCCTAAGGTGGTATCCAGAGTGGCTCTTAACCAGACCATTCACCTGCCAACATTTTTCCCAGATCTGCAGAACAAGGGGGAGCGGATTCTGCATTCATTGGATGTGCACAGACAACTAAGATTCTACTTAAACAGGACAAAATCTCTAAGACAGTCTGAGCAACTACTGGTAGCATTTGCTGCAGGATCAGAGGGGAAGGCTATATCAAAGCGGATTATTTCTAAATGGATAAGCCACTGCATTCGTTTCTGCTATTTGCACCATAGCAAACCTGTGCCCAAGGGAATCTGATCCCATTCCACCAGGGCTGCCTCTACTTCAGTAGCTTTTCTCAGAGGGGTCCCAACCAAAGACATTCTAGAAGCTGCTGCTTGGAGCTCTGTTCATACATTCACAAAGCATTATCATTTACCTCTCTTCTCTAAATCCAGGGCAGGCTTTGCCACTGCAGTCCTGCAGGGCCTTATAGCTGTTCCTAATGCTGTTTAGTTCCATCCTCCCATCCATAGCTTTGGGAATCTGCCCAAATGTAATGCCTGCAACAGTGAATACACTCTAACATCTACATTTATGGTAAGTGTACACAGCTGTACTTTCCATGTATTTATGTACGTGTTCGTACAGTGCGTTGGTGTATGATTCGGCGGTCATGCATCTATTTTCCATTTGCATGGGTGCCGTGAAGTTAGCCACCTCTGTTTTAGGAGCCCAAAGACAGATTTGTAGAAGTTTTTCATGATGAACAAAGTCCAGCACAACAGGACCCGGAAAGCAACAATTAAATATAATACTGTAAATCCTTTGCGTGGCCAATACCAACACAAACGCAGCTTGTTAAAAAGCTTTTATTAGATCTCACAATTCAAAACCAAGAGCTTTCTCCCAGTCACTACTGGGCTTTCTCAAGGTAAAACAGTTTAGTAACTCATACCATTTCATTTATACTTTAAACAAGATCACATGTTTCAGTTAATTAATACTTATTAATATTTTAAAGTGAAATACCAAAAATATAAAAGTGTGAAGTTATAAAAATGTAAAAATATAAAGTTCATGTAAAATTTTTATAAAACAATCTTGTGTCAAAAGGATAAAGCAGCACTATTATGTTAGTTAACCATATTCCCAGAACAAATAAACATTCCCCCTCTTAAAACCCCAAACTACTTCCTGTTTTTGTTTTTGTGCTTTAACTTTTAAAACATGTCGTTAAAGTCCTAATACAAACCCAAACAGACCTCTATTGGACAGATTATTTCCAACTTTACAGTCTAGCTTGTCTCATTTTTAAAACACTATTAATGTTAATATAAAAAATATAAAAGTCAAAATAGTCAGTAAACCGGGGGATAAAAGCTCTGTAGTCACAAAAATAAACAGATAAAAATATGTAGCACAAACCAACTACAGAGCTACCATGTAGCAGGTAAAGCAGCCAAACGAAGGATACTTCCAAGTAACAATCAGGCAGAATGGTACTCGGCTTCAATCCAACTTATACAGATTTTAAAGATCCACACAGGAGCACAAAGACCAGAATAAAACTCAGGTTTATTAAAACAAGAGGTGAGCGCTTTTGCTATGAGCTTCTTCAGACCTTTTTTTATTTTTATATGTGGATGCAGTATATGAAAAAGGTTTTTTATATATTCTTGTAGTAATTAAATATAGTGTATATCTACCTTTAAGATGTTCTAGTAGCTAATTGATGTCTTAATTGATTTTTTAATTGACTCAAAGGAAACTATATATACCGTGGTTATTTTGAATGTAGATGTTATTAGGTCTGAAGAAGCTCATAGCGAAAGCGCTCACCTCTTGTTTTAATAGAGCTGCTTTACCTGCTACATGGTAGCTCTGTAGTTGGTTTGTGCTGCATATTTTTAACTATTAATGCTCTCATTCATACCGGGAAACCTACTAGCATCCAATTTAAGTTGCCAAAGTAGTTCACGATATTCCAGTTTGGTTTCCCAGTTGCCACCTCTAACTTCAGGGGCAACTTGCTCAAGAACAATAAACCTTAAATGCATATTTTCACATGCCAACAGGTGTTTATAAAAAGCATTGCTTTCCTTATGGTTGCTGATGTCATTCAGGTGTTCATACACCCTTCTTCTTAAAACCCGCTCTGTTTTTCCAACATAAAACCCTTTGCATGGTTCATTTAAAAACAACAAAAGACGGTTCTAACCTTAGAAACAGTTTTATTTACCCCTACGCAGCTAATTCCAATGAATTTGAAGAGGTTATTCAAAGGTACTGGCCTGTGCTCACTTCACATGATGACACAAAACCCTACACCACACCTTGCCCTCATTTTATTAGAAAAAGGAACAAAAACCTTAAAGAATTACTTGAGGCTAAGCAAGACATTAAACATGATAATACCAAGAAGAAACTGGGAACTTTTCCTTGTGGGAACTGTAGACAATGTCATGCCATGTTAAATGGGGGGACTTTATATTTGCCTTCTAGGAAATTTAATTATAGACCCCAAAAGTACTACAACTGTGGGGTGAAAGGTGTGGTTTATCTAGGGTTTTGTGAAGAATGCAAAGGGTTTTATGTTGGAAAAACAGAGCGGGTTTTAAGAAGGGTGTATGAACACCTGAATGACATCAGCAACCATAAGGAAAGCAATGCTTTTTATAAACACCTGTTGGCATGTGAAAATATGCGTTTAAGGTTTATTGTTCTTGAGCAAGTTGCCCCTGAAGTTAGAGGTGGCAACTGGGAAACCAAACTGGAATATCGTGAACTACTTAGGCAACTTAAATTGGATGCTAGTAGGTTTCCCAGTATGAATGAGAGCATTAACATTAATAGTGTTTTAAAAATGAGACAAGCTAGACTGTAAAGTTGGAAATAATCTGTCCAATAGAGGTCTATTTGGGTTTGTATTAGGATTTTAACGACATGTTTTAAAAGTTAAAGCACAAAAACAGGAAGTAGTTAGGGGTTTTAAGAGGGGGAATGTTTATTTGTTCTGGGAATATGGTCAACTAACATAATAGTGCTGCTTTATCCTTTTGACACAAGATTGTTTTATAAAAATTTTACATGAACTTTATATTTTTACATTTTTATAACTTCACACTTTTATATTTTTGGTATTTCACTTTAAAATATTAATAAGTATTAATTAACTGAAGCATGTGATCTTGCTTAAAGTATAAATGAAATGGTATGAGTTACTAAACTGTTTTACCTTGAGAAAGCCCGGTAGTGACTGGGAGCAAGCACTTGGTTTTGAATTGTGAGATCTAATAAAAGCTTTTTAACAAGCTGCGTTTGTGTTGGTATTGGCCACGCAAAGGATTTACAGTATTATATTTAATTGTTGCTTTCCGGGTCCTGTTGTGCTGGACTTTGTTCTTTTGGCTTGGGCTACATTTTTTTCTGACTTACCAGTTTTTCATGATGGTTACCTTTGCTGGTGGTGTGAGTGAGATGTGGATTTCCCTGTTAGTTTGTGGTCGGATCTAACCAGGAAGGAATTGACTATTGGTTTTGAGCAATGGTTGCCCATGTTAGTAATAACCAGGTCAAGGATTTTGCTTTCTCTAGTGGGGGTAAGAATGAAGCTGGTCCAGCGCATTGGAATTGATGAATTCCAGGAAGCGTTGGGCAAGTGTATTGGTGCATAAGTAGTTTTCCCAGTTGATGGAGGGGTTGTTGAAGTCACCCAATATGAGAGTGTTGGGTTGGACCCTAATAGTTTCCAGGGTGCTTAGGAACGTGGAATGAGAGTATTGGGACATGGTTGGGGACCTATTGCAGGCTACGTCCTGAATCGCCATCTTACCAACTGTTGTACCTGAAATCTCTCTGATGCATTATGCTGGGCTACTAGTCTGGAGGTGTGCATATCCTTTATGAATATGGAGACGCCACTGCCTTTGGAACTTTGGTCTATTTTCTGAGGCCGAAAGGTGTGGAATGAGTTATAGCCTGGTAGCGCAGGGGTGCTTTCTGCTGTTTTGAACCAGGTCTCCGTTACAGCACAAATGTCGATGTTCTCCATTTTGAGGAGTGCTTTGAGCGAGTGCATCTTGAGATTTAGACTTCTAGCATTGAGCAGCATGACCCTCAGATTGCATTTATTTATAGTTGTTACGGTGGTAATTTGGTCTTTGGAACACCACCTAAAAAAAGGCAATATAGGGGTGGCAAGAGCCTCAGCCAGTATCCAGAAACCTAGGAGTGACAGATGCAGGTGTGTGTGTCTGTGTTTTTATGTGAGAGCTGTGATGGTGGGTGTTCTGGAGGCCTGTGTGTTCCATGTGGTGTGGTGCAGGTGTTGACCTTCTCCTCTTGACCAGCTATTCCGGTCTTGGCTGGAGAGTGCATGTCTTTCAGTTTGGATATGTAAGTGCATCTCTCACAAGTCTGAGTGTTGGGAGGTAAGACGAGAGGGTTGTCTGTGTAGATAAGGCAGTTGCTACACTGCCTCAGAATGCCCAGATTCACCAGTTTAATAGGAGAAAGCACAGGGAACTGACCTTTAGACATGCCAGGAGGGATGGTCACTATTAATAAATACTGGAGCCGTTTCCTTATAGGATATTTAGTGCTGTTAGCACTTGTGTGCAACGCTTCACTTGCTGAATGTGCATTGCCAGCTCCATTTCTACCTCCATTGCACCAAACCCTTCACGAAGACAAACTGTCTCCTTTTTTAAAGCTAAGATGGGTCAAGGAGCTTCGGAAGTATCTTTCTCTAGATGACTGTCTGACTGCATCTGTCATATTTATTAAGAAAACGGCCTGACATTGCCTCGGCCAGTCAAAACTCATTCGACTAGATCTGTCTGTTTCCTCTGCCTTTTATAGGGTCTCTATTGACAATATTTGTGCTGCTGCCCCTTGGTCTAAGACTCACACACTCCTCATTATAAACTGGATTTGCTCTCTAGGAATAGTGTGACCTTTCCTTCAGCCGTCCTTCAGAACATCCTTCCATAGGATCACCTCAAAGAGATAAATAGCCGGGGACTGTCTCAACTGTTGAACAAATGGAAGAGACAGCATCATATCCGAAAGTTATGTATTTACCATAAAGGTTTATCTGTGTTGCCTGTTTCTGCCCTTCCTCAACTTTCTGGCCTCCTTCCCCAACTTTTTGGCCTCCTTCCCCTTCCATTTTATGGAAGATATTTTCTTTGGCTTTTGGCAGGGCACCGTGATATTCCCTCAGCAGTGTCCCGTGCTCTTTTAGCTCCAGAGCAGAAACATTTTTCCTCATTTCCTTAGTGTTTTCATTTTTTGTTTTATATCTGTCAATATGTTTGCTCCTCTAAGGGTTGTGGGCAAACTTGATCTGAGGTAATTTTGGGGATATGAGGGGAAGTATGGATAAGGGGAGTAGCCTGAGCTGTGGATTCTGAAGTCCAGAGTGGCTGAAGTCTGATCCAAGTTTGGATCCGAAGGCCCATTTGTTGAGAAAGGATAGAAGCAGACAACAGATATCTGTCATTATCGTAAGTACATAACTTTCATTTAATTTCTATCCTGATGCATCTCCTGCAACATTATAATTTGCACACTGCATGATTAATGTAGTTTGGTACTTTTTTTTAGCATGGAATGTAAATGGAAAACATTGATGGATCTATATCATATAATCGAAGGATGTCATCATCTAACGGCGTTTTGTCGAACATGCTGTTTGTCGAACTGTTCTGACTGAGATCGCATTACATTAGGGAACAGGAAATTTTCCCTCTTCCCCCACTGTAGTGCAGTCTCTGAGTTGGTATATATAATTAGTAGGGGGTGTGGGGAGTGCAGCCCTCCAGATTTGGGAGGGGTCAATGAACAACATTTCCGATGAAACACTGTTAATCAATCTCATCCTTTGAGGATATGATGTAGACCCATAATCGACAAAGCAACCACTCTATTATTTTTACAGCTGCTGTCGCTTGTAATGCACTTGACTAACAGGGTTTTTTTTTTTTTTTTTACATAGGTGGTGTTTTACACATTTGAGTTTCACATTTTTTAAAACATTTCCAATGTTCGTGTTTCACTGTTGCAGTCATTACATTTGGGAAATCTGCTGGCAGGTTGCCCTTAGTTGGCCTGATTAACAAAGTTATGGGTCCTGCATTGGTTGCTGTCCCTCCTTCCATGACGTCAGGTCTTCGGGTGTATAAAACATGCAGCCGACGCCATTGCATCAGTCTTTCTTGCCGTGCGGTGCCCAAAGCAGAAGCAGTTCGCAGGTGCCGGTCGGCCGACTCCTGAAATTTTCGTTTTCAAGTTTCAGAATTGAAGTCTTCAACTAAAAGCTAAGTACCCCATTGGGGAAACTTTTTCTTGCTCCTTGCCAATGTCAGTAAAAGTTAATAATTGCATTACTTGTGGGAAGCAAATACCTCATAAGGATTTTCATTTTTACTGTATTCCTTGCCTAGGCCCTGACCACAACGTACCTTGCTGTCGGTTTTGTGCTTTATTTAACCAGCGCACTATCCGTCGTCTATACATTTTTGCTTCAAAATATTTCGGTTCTCGGTTTAATTATCCAGAAATTAGGTCGGCTAGCCATCCGACTACCGGAATACCGAAAAAACGACAAGAAAAAGACAGAGACAGGCTGTTGAGGTCCAAAACTGCCGACGACGCTTCTCCTAAGCCAGTTCACCTGTACTCAATGAGGTGCTTTCGCAGCCCCTGATACCCGCTAATTCTGATTCAAAGGCCTCTACTGAGACCCATTTGGAGTCTGGTATGCAGCGAGATGCTTCACATGTGGAACCCGCGGATGTCTCTACCTTGGATGGGTCCAGAGCTGCCGAGCAGGCACCGGCTTCTGAGGGTGTATTCAGGCCTACAGACTTGCATATTAAACTGACTCCAGCTTCAGTGCCAAGGCCTAAATCTCGATCTATGTCTAAAAAAACGACGCTCAGGCCACATGTTCAGGCCCCTATGCCTAAAAAACAAATGATCAAAATGGCTAAAGATTTAATTACTCTGATCAAGGGTAGTCAATCTCTCCTCCCTTCTAAGAGGCCTAGGATTGAATTTGACTATGAATCTTCTGAACAAGACTCTGTTTCTTCTGACTCTTCTAATGATCTGGATTTATCCATGCCTACTTTTGAGGACTCTGATGCAGAGGACTCCATTCCCTGTGCTTTTCCACCTGAGGATTTCCCTTTTGGGGTAACTTTACATACCTTAAGGGAGCATTTCCACTGGGAAAGTCAGGATTTCTCTGAATCCAAAAAGAGGCTTAGGAATTTCCTTCTACTTCCTCAGCATAGGCCTTTGGCTATACCTCCTGTACTAGATATTGTTGATGTGTTTTCGGAATCCAGTATGGCCCCTGATTCCTTGCCTCCAGCCCCTAGCAAACCAAACAGGTACTACAGGGTTCCTGAGTCCTACAAATTCCTTTTCAAAAATCCAGTTGCGGACCCTGAAACCATTTCTCAGGGCCCCAAGGGCATTAAGGCTTCTCCTGCTAAAAATCTTACCCCTTCTGATAGAGACTCTAGGGCGCTGGATAGATGGGGTAAAAAGGATGTTCTTCATACCACATTGCTGCAGTCCTAACACTTGGGTAGTCCGCTGTCCCAGTCGGCCCGAATACCAAAGTATATGGCTGACGTCGGTCAAGGCGCATTAGTCTGACGTCAGGACGTCAGGGTACAAATGCGCATGACCGACGTCATATCCTCAGTCTTTTTTGCCGCATGGTCCGATGCAGAAGCAGTTTTGCAAGTGCAGGTTGGCGTTCTGAGATTTTCCGAAGTCGGAGTTTCAGACCGAATCCAAGTTGGCTAAGTACCCCGTTGGGGATTATTTTGGTTTTTCTTGCCTCAGTATTTTACCGGATGTCAGAAAAAGTGAATAACTGTATTTCTTGTGGGAAACAGATACCTCATAGGGATTACCATACCTTGTGTATACCTTGCTTAGGGCCTGAGCACGACGTTGTTGGCTGTCGCTCTTGTGCTAGATTTAACAAACGCACTATAAAGAGAAGATTAGATTGTGCCAGGTTAGTTTTGGGAAGCGGTGTAATTATAAAATGCCGTCGGATGCTCCGGCCGCTTCAAAAAGCGCAAGGACAAAACAGCAAAGCCTAGGCTGGAAGAACCGTCCGTCCCGGACGCCGGTTCTTTAGAGGGCTCAGTGGAGCCAGGGGTTCAGCCAGAAATTTCTTTGGAATCCCAGCGAGAGACTTTATTACTGCAAGATGTGACCTCTCAGGAGGTAGGCCAGGCGGAAGGGCTTCTCAGGTAGCTGTTCTTCCTTCCCTTCCTAAGGTGGTTAGGCCCTCCCCTGCTGTTTCCAAGGCTTCTCCCAGGGGCAGGCCAGGTTTTGTTTCAGGAGTTACCCCTAGTTCTTCAGGGTCTGTACCTAAGAAGCATATGCTTAAGATGGCAGAAGATTTGATTACAATGATTAGAGGTTCTATGCCCTCTCCTGATAAGAGGCCTAGGGTGGAACCTGAACTTGGGAGTTTTGAGCAGTGTTCGGATGCTTCTGAGTCTTCGGCTGAAGACTTGCAGGAGTATTCCCCTTACTCTGATTCTGATGTAGATGATTCTACTCCTTCTGCTTCTCCTCCTGAGGATTTTTCATTTTCAGAGACTCTTCATTCCATGAGGGAGCATTTTAAATGGGAAGGTCAGGATTTCTCTGATTCCAGGAAAAGGCTTAGGAATTTTTGTTTCTACCCCAGCATAGGCCTTTAGCTATACCTCCTGTTCTAGATGTGGTAGAGGATGTTTTGCAGAGGCTTCTCTGAACCCTGACTCTTTGCCTCCTGCTCCAGTTAAACCGGATAGATATTATAGGGTGCCTGAAGCTCATAAGTATCTTTTAAGAGTCCTAGGGCAGACCCAGAAACTGTTTCACAGGGGCCTAAAGGTGTTAAGGCTTCTGTTGTTAAAAATCCTGTTCCTCCAGATAAAGAGGCTAGGGCTTTGGATAGATGGGGAAAGAAAGTGTATACTTCTTCCACTTTGGCCATGCGAGCTTTGAATTGCCAGTTTCACATGTTGAAATACCAAAATTATCTCCTTTCACAATTAAAGTCTAAGGTAGATGCTTTGGCGGAAGGTATTGAGTGTAAAGAGTTGCAGGATTTCGTTCATGTTTCTGAACAGGTGGGTAAGCATTCTTTGCAATGTGGTTTTGATGCTGTGCAGGCCTCTTTGAGGGTGGCTGCCACTGGTTCGGTTCTTCGCAGGCACGCCTGGTTGAGGGATCAGAATTTAGCTGAGCATGTGAAAACAAGGATTTTAGATGCTCCTTTACAATCTGATGTGTTGTTTGGTTCGCCTGTGGAAGCAGTTCTAAAGAAAATGGAAGACAAGGCTAAGTCTATGCAGACTGTTAAAGATTTTTGCAGGTTCAGCCTCCAAGTTTAGTAGAAATTGGCCTACCAAGGGGTGGACATATCCTGCTTATGATTCCCAGTCTAGGGGTAGGTCTAGACGTGGTAGAGGCAGAGCTCAAGGTTCTTTTAGGCCTAGAACAGGGAGTTCACCTGCTCAGTCTTCTGGTGAGGGCAGGGGTCAGTCCTTTCGTAAACAGACACAATGACCTGCCTTTTCAGCTGCCAGAATCTTCTCGTCTGGCAGCACCTTTGGGAGGAAGGTTGGCACTTTTCAAAGAAAACTGGAGTTTAATTACCCAAGACAGATAGGTATTGGATATCATTCACCACGGTTACAGGTTTTATTTCCATACCTTGCCTCCTTTCAAAGGCATGCCAGACATTCCTCCTCAACAAAGGAAAGAGGCTCACAAGCAAATTTCTCTGTTGCTCCAAATAGGGGCCATTCAGCCAGTTCCTGTGCCAGAAAGGGGCCTAGGATTTTATTCTCGCCTGTTCCTAGTACCAAAAAAGGGGAACACGTGGAGACCAATTTTGGATCTGTCTATCCTCAACACTTATCTGGACATTCCCAAGTTCAAAATGTTGACGTTACAACAGCTTTTACCTCTGCTGGGCAAAGATCACTGGATGGTAACTTTGGATCTCAAGGAAGCTTACCTTCATGTTCCTATCAGACTAATTTGCAGGAAGTATCTGCGTTTTAGCTGGGAATTCTCATTATCAGTTCTCTGCATTGCCCTTTGGCTTATCTACTGCCCAGAGTATTCACAAAGGTTCTGGCTCCAGTGATAGCTTTCTTCAGGCTAAAAGGAATACAAATCTATCCTTATTTGGACGATTGCCTGATTCTGGCTCAAGGAAGGGACGTGCTTCTTCAGCATTTGGAATATGTGATAGCAGTGCTAAGATGCCTAGGGTATTCTGTGAGCGAAATAAAGTCCAGTCTAGTACCCTCTCAAGACATGTGCTTTCTGGGTGTGAGACTGAATACAGCAACCCAGATGGCCTTTTAACCCCGGACAAACAAAAGAATCTTTCTCTTTACTTCCATCAACTATCTCATCAGTCCGGGCTGACTGCAAGGACAGTCCTTCAAGCCTTAGGGTTCATGGCATCTTGTATTCTGGTACTTCCCAATGCCAAACTGCATATGAGGAAGCTACGATGGTATCTCAAAATGTATGGACACAGCACTGCCAGGATTTGGACACTGTCATTCAAATAATACCTTGCATTCAAAAGGAATTTTTGTGGTGGGCTCAGGAATGTCACCTAAACAAGGGACTCTCTGTGACCCGCCAGAGGCGAGTCAGATTCTAACGACAGATGCCTCAGACACAGCTTGGGAGCTCATCTGAATGGAAAGTGGATACAAGACAAGTGGCCTGCCAGACTGCAGCATCTACATATCAACATGAAGGAGATGTTAGCAGTCCAGTTTGCATTACTGGCTTTCAAGGATTTACTTCTTCCAGGGCAGGTGTTGATTCTAACAGACAACACAACTGTCATGTGGTACATCAACAAACAAGGGGAACACATTCTTATCCTCTATGCAGGCAAGCAATGATTTTGTGGGAGACTGCTAAGCTTGCAGCTGAATCTTCAAGCAAGGTTTCTGCCAGGAGCACAGAACTCCTTAGCAGATGTGTTAAGCAGGCAAATCATGGATCCCCACGAGTGGAAACTGGATCTTCATGTATTTCAGACATTGACAGTGTCATGGGGAACTCCAGACATAGATCTGTTCGCTTCTCCACTAAACCACCAGCTGCCAAAGTTTTGCACGAAAAGGTTTCATCACACAGCCTGGAAAGTGGATGCTCTTTCTTTCAGTTGGAAGAATCTTCATGTGTATGCCTTTCCACCTCTGCCTCTCCTCCCAAAGGTACTTCTAAAGGTCAGACAAGACAAGCCACGGATGATTTTAATTGCTCCAGATTGGCCTCGGCAGCACTGGTACCCATTGCTGAGGAGTCTGGTAAGGAAGCCTCCATGGCCCTTACCTTTGATTCCACACCTATTGTCTCAGAAGGACGGGCATCTGCTCAATGTCAAGCTTCACTCTCTTCATCTAACAGCTTGGCATATTCTGTTTTGAACCATAGCAGGTCTCAGCTTCCTCAACAAGTTTTGAATGTGATTATGGAAGCCAGAAGACCTAGTACAAGGAAAGTGTACGCAGGAAAATGGAAGAGATTTTTATTTTGGTGTGCAGCAAAGGATTTGGATGTTTCTGAGCCAAATTTGAGTGTGGCTCTTCAATATCTTACTGAGTTATTGGACAAAGGTTTGTCTTTCTCTTCCATTAAGATTCATGCTGCAGCAATTTCAGCTCACTATGATTGTGACCCACCATTGTTTTCTCATCCTTTGTTCAAGCAATTTCTTAGAGGGGCAAAGAATATAAGACCCCCCCCCCTCGTAGAGCTCCTACTCCTGCTTGGGACCTCAATTTTGTGTTGGAGAAACTCACTCTACAACCTTTTGAGCCTGCAGCTACTGCTGAATTGAAATATTTGTCATGGAAGACTGCTTTTTGTTAGCCATTACATCTGCAAGAAGGGTGTCTGAATTGCAGGCCCTTATGGCGGTTGAGCCTTTCCTGATTTTTCATAAGGATAGGGTATCTTTACGTACTAATCCTTCCTTTATGCCTAAAGTGGTTTCTAGTGTGGCTTTAAACCAAACTATTCATTTGCCTACCTTTTATGCAGATCCCCATAATAAGGGGAAAAGATTTTGCACACTTTAGATGTACACAGGCAGTTGCGTTATTATTTAAGCAGGACTAAGGATTTTAGGCAGTCTCAGCAGTTGTTTGTTTCTTTTGCTTTGAGTTCTCAGGGCAAGCCTGTGTCAAAACAAACTATTTCTAAGTGGATTGGGTTTTGCATTGCATTTTGTTATTCCCATCATGGCAAGGAGATTCCAGCTGGGATTAGGCCTCATTCCACTAGGGCTACTGCCACTTCAACAGCATTTCTAAGGGGTGGCAACTAAGGATATTTTGGAGGCAGCTACTTGGAGTTCAGTGCATACTTTCTCTAAGCATTACCACCTTCCTCTCTACTCTAAATCTAGGGCTGGTTTTGCCACGGCTATTTTGCAGGGCATGTTGTCAGCTCCTGCTTCCTTATGATTTGCCAGCCTCCCTTACCTCTGCTTTGGGATTCTACCCAAGTGTTAGGACTGCAGCAATGTGGTATGAAGAACATAGTACAGTTTTGTACCTACCATAAATGTAGATGTTCGAAGATCCACATTGCTGCAGTCCAATTTACCCTCCCTCCTTCCCCTCTGTGTTAGGGGTGGTTGTGTGGGTGAGGTTATACTCTTGTAAATTTGTATATATTGTATATATATTTGGTGCAGGAGTGTGTGGTGTTTTTTGGTTTTAGCCTTATCTTTTTAGGGTCTTCTGACATCTGGGGCAAGAAAAGACTGAGGATATGACGTCGGTCATGCGCATTTGTACCCTGACGTCCTGACGTCAGACTAATGCGCCTTGACCGACGTCAGCCATATACTTTGGTATTCGGGCCGACTGGGACAGCGGACTACCCAAGTGTTAGGACTGCAGCAATGTGGATCTTCGAACATCTACATTTATGGTAGGTACAAAACTGTACTTTTATACTTCTGCAACCTTAGCAGTCAGGGCTTTAAACTGTCAATTCCATATGCTAAAATATCAACAGCATATCATGGGGCTGCTTAAACAGAAAATTATGTTGATTTCTGACTGTGTGGAGAATAAAGATTTGCAGGATTTATTGCATTCAACTGAACAAGTTGGCAAACATACTTTGCAGTGTGATTTTGATTCTTTAGAGGCCTCTTGCAGGGCTGCTGTTACTGGGTCTGTGCTTAGAAGGCATGCTTTGCTAAAGGAGCAATCTATGCCTGATCATGTTAAAGCAAAACTTTTGGATGCTCCTTTACAGCAGGACCGCCTGTTTGGCAATAAGGCTGAAGAAGTTCTAAAAAAGGTGGAAGATAAAGCTAAATCTATGCAAACTGTGAAAGATTTCTTACAAGTGCAACCTCCTAGATTTAGTAGGCATTTGCCTACTAACAACTTGTCCTTTCCAGTTCCTTCCAGAGCCACTACGGCCAAACCCAGACATTCCAAAAGCACCAGGTTTTAGTCCCAGGGGACTTTCAGAACTAAGCAATGGGGTGCTTCCACTTCCAAATCTGGAAACAACAAGGCACCACCCTATGGTAAACAGTCTCAATGACTTTCCTTTGAAATTACGAAGCACTTACCTCTTAGCCACCCCTTTGGGGGGAAAACTGGCTCTTCATTCAAGAAACTGGCAACTTATAACCCAGGACAAATGAGTTTTAAATATAGTGTCCCAGGGATACAGATTTAATTTCCACATGCTGCGAACTCTAAACGGGTGGCCAGACCTGCCCCCAAATCAGTGGGGAGAAGCTCAGAAACAAGTACTTTCCCCTCCTAAACATAGGAGCTATTCACCTAGTATAAGAAGCAGAAAAGGGTTAAGGTTTCTATTCCAGACTTTTCCTGGTACCCAGAAAAGACTAATCATGGCATCCAATTGTGGACCTGTCTACACTAAACACCTTTCTGGATATTCCAAAATTCAAGATGCTGACTCTTCCAGTTACTTTCTATACTAGGCAAGGATGCCTGGTTGGCAACCCTCGACTTAAAAGGCTTACCTGCATATCCCAGTCAGGGAATCTTGCAGAGGATTCCTACGCTTCAAAGCAGGCTGCATGCATTTCCATTATCTGCACTGCCCTTTGGCTTGTCTACTGCACCCAGGGTATTCACAAAATGCCTGGCTCCAGTAATTGCATTTTGCAGGCAAATAAATATTCAGATATATCCATACCTGGACGATTGTCTAATTCAGGCCATTCTTTTAAAACATGTGGCATTTGTAAAAAGAGTTCTAACCTGTCTAGGGTACACTATAAATGAAAAGAAATCTCAACTGGTACCCCCTCAAAAGATTACATTCCTGTCCTGGGTGCACGCTTGAATACAACTGCCTATGCCCAGATGGCTTTCCTTACGTCAGAAAAGCAAATTCATTTGGTGACTTACTTCAAACAGGTGGCCACAAACCCTGCAATCTGCAAGGCAAATACTGCAAGCCTTGGGGTTCATGGCCTCCTGCATTCTTCTAATTCCATATGCAAGACTGCATATGAGGAAACTTCAGTGGTACTTAAAAAGTTTGTGAAGTCAACGTTGTCACAACCTGGAAACAATGATTACTATCATACCTTGCATGCACCTAGAGTTCCTATGGTGGGCAGAGGCCTGCCACCAAAACAAGGGACTGCCATTCACACCACCCCCTCCTGCCCAAACTCTAACTACAGACACATCAGACTATGCATGGGGGGCTCATCTGACAGGGATGTGCTTTCAGGGCAAATGGAGCCCAAAGCAAATGCACCAAATGTATCAATCAAAAAGAAATGCTAGCTGTACAGAATGCACGGACAGCCTTCAAGGACTGCCTTCATCCAGGACAATTACTGATAAAGACGGACAACACCACAGTTATGTGGTACATAAACAAGCAGGGGGGGTACACATTCCTACTCCCTTTACAGACTAGCCATGGCATTGTGGGAACACGGCCTTGAGCTACCATGTACAACTACAAGCTCAATTCCTGCCAGGAAAGCAGAATGTTCTGGCAGACGAACTAAGCAGAAATTTCATAGACCCTCACGAATGGAAAATGGAACCACGGCTTTTCAACATGGTGGCACGCAAATGGGGGAGCCCAGACATGGATTTTTTTGCCAAACCCCAGATCTACCAGTTGGACAAATTTTGCCCAAGAACTCATCACAAAAAAGCCTGGAAAGTGGATGCTCTGTCCTTCAGCTGGAAAAACCTATCAGTTTATGCCTTTCCCCCTCTGCCTTTGCTCTCCAAAGTTCTACTAAAAGTCAAACAGGACAAACCAAAAATGATTTTGATTGCTCCAGACTGACTTCGCCAACACTGGTACCCTCTCCTGTGCAGTGTGTCGCACATTCCTCCGTGGCACCTGCCTCAGACACCTTCCTTACTGTCTCAGCAGGAGAACCAAATTCTGCACGGTCAGCTCCAAACATTGAACCTTGCAACTTGGCTAATCACTTAAATTCCCCCTTAGCATCTCTCAGCAGACCTGTGATGGATGTCATTTTGGAGGCGAGAAGACCTAGTACTAGAAATTCTTATGCTGACAAATGGAAACGATTCTGTGCCTGGAATCAGTCTCAAGGGATGAGCACAGCAGTGCCCAATTTACCTCAGATTTTGCAATATTTAATTGAGATGCTTCACAAGGGCCTGTCTTTTTCTTCCATAAAAATCCATGCTTCAGCCATTTCAGCTCATTACACCAACCAGAAGAGCTCCAACCAATGCCTGGGACCTTAACTTTGTATTGGAGAAACTCACTCTACCTCCTTTCGAGCCAGCTGTAACTGCAGACTTAAAATTTCTTTCCTGGAAAACAGCCTTCCTTTTAGCAATCACTTCAGCAAGAAGGCCCTTATGGCAGTGGAGCCTTTCATCATCTTTCATGCGGACAGGGTGTCACTCAGGACCAATCCATCCTTCATGCCCAAGGTGGTATCCAGTGTGGCTCTTAATCAGTCCATTCATTTGCCAACTTTCTTTCCCAGTCCACACAACAAGGGAGAGCGGATTCTGCATTCATTGGATGTACACAGACAACTTAGGTTCTGCTTGGACAGGACTAAATCTCGAAGAAAATCTGAACTGCTGCTGGTAGCATTTGCTACAGGGGCAGAGGGGGAAGGCTGTTTCAAAGCAAACCATTTCTAAATGGTTAAGCCATTGTATTCATTTCTGTTATAAGCACCATGGAAAACCTATCCCCCCGGGAATCGGATCTCATTCCATCTGGGCTGCGTCTACTTCAGCAGCCTTTCTCAGAGGTGTTCCTACTAGGGATATTCTAGAAGCTGCTACCTGGAGTTCAGTTCATACCTTCACCAAGCATTATCACTTACCAATTTTCTCTAAATCCAGAGCTGGCTTTGTCACTGCTGTTTGCAGGGCCTTATAGCTGGTCCTAATGCTGTATAAATCCATCCCCCTGCCTTAGCTTTGGGAATCTACCCAAATGTAATGACTGCAACAGTGAAACACGATGAACATAGTACAGTTGTGTGCACTTACCATAAATGTAGATGTTCGAGTGTATTCACTGTTGCAGTCCTGGTTACCCTCCCTCCAGCCCCGTTTTTCTTTTACTATACCTCTTTCTTTTACTGTGCTTAAAAGCCTTTTTGGTGTATTTGCTTTTGTTTGGAGGTATATTTTTGTGTTTCTAATTATGTATATTGCTCCCCATTTGGGGGGGCACCTGGCATCTGGGGCAAGAAAAACTGATGTAATGGCATCTGCTGCATGTTTTATACCCCTGACGACCTGATGCCATGGAAGAAGGGACAGCAACCGACGCAGGACCCAAGACTTTGTTAATCAGGCTGACTGAGGGCAACCTGCCAGCAGATTACCCAAATGTAAAGACTGTAACAGTAAATACGCTCGAACATCTACATTTATGGTAAGTGTACACAACTGTACTTTCACTTTACTTTTCCCTAATCCATTTAAACAGTGGAACAAATTGAACTATGTGCAGCTGACAAAACAAAACAGAATCCCTGCCCTCCAGACAGAAGCCTCAGCTTTACTTTAATGGCTACTTATATTGGCATCTACTCAGATAGTAGGGGTACTTTTGCTGAGACACATTTTACCATGGCTTTCACAAGAATACATTACTGATTCTGTAACTATAATGTGCTTTCCCTTCCTTATTGCAGAAAACAACCTTCTATTTAGTCAGCCTTTTACTTAAAAACTAGCTTTGTAAGAAAAATTCAGTGATTACTTTTATAAAAGGACAATAGTTTTGTGACTTTATGCTTAGTACAGTTTTAAAGCTTCTGTGGTGATAGGTATTCAGTTTCAACCCTATTTATTTCCTTTTCTTAAACCTCCATTTCTCTTAGACATTTGTGTTCATTGACTTTCTTAGTCAGCTGGTATTCCCCTAACAGATCCACTGAAGAAGTCCGAGTGCAGTTTCTGAACATCTTGTGATCGATGTCCTCCTTATCTGAATTCCAATAGTTCAACTCGACAATTTATACTGAGGCAGACCAGAAAACTGCACTCTGCAAAATCATTTGCTTATGGAATATCCCCACTACCTTACAGTGATGAAGATAAACACTACCCCTGATTAAATCTGCATGTTTTAGATTGTTTTTCTTATGATGTGAATATCAAGAAAAAATGTTCGCTTTTATACTTGTAAGAGAAACTTTTTCCCCCATAGTCAAGCAGTCACAGCTTCAGATCTCAGTGTTTGTTTACCCTTTTCCTTCTCAATTTTCACTTTCACACTGCAATGCAAGTAATAATCTACATTCCTGTTTTAATGTAAGTAATAAAACTACATTCCTGTTTCTAATGGAAATAAGCTACTTTCCTGTTTTAAGTTTTAAACTTCTTCCTTGTCTTACTGTTACTAATGTAGCTACCACTCTGAAAAGTTATTTCACAACACTGAGCATTTCAAAACATTTTTGATATTTCAAATTGTTTGTCATATGGTCTGAAGCATATGAATTTCAACGGTTTTACAATTTTGACCAACTAAAACAGATCCATAATAATAGGTCAAGGCACACATGCGGAATAGTTCAAGCACAGGCATCAGTAATACAGAACAAGTTGCAGGCAAAAGTCGCATACATAGATGAACATAAGACTAATGAAGCAATAAAAGGCATCAGTTCAATAAAATTGTGATTTGATATTTGTTGTTGATGCCACATTATAGTGTGCATGGAATGGGGATGCTGTTATTAAAGCAGTTGATAAAAGCCATAAAACAAATTATGTATACCACATATACTTCATCAACCCCCATTTTCTACATGGGGTCGGTGTGGTGTGTCAACTGTCGCCATCTCTCTCTCGATTCACTGCCACTCTCCTACCTTTTTCAATAAGTATGACTGACTCGCAGGTCTTGTCTTTCATAATCCATCCATCTCTTTTTTTGGATGCCTTGGTTTCTTCTTGCCTCCTTGTCTGTCTGAAATCATCTTCACCTGATTGTCGTGCTTTTCTGCACATGTGCCTGAATCTCTTTGACCCTCTCTGCAATTGGAGCTACTTTGGCTTCTGCTCTTATGTATTCATTTCTGTATTTATCCCATAGTGTGGATTCTACTACCCATCTCAGACACCTCATTTTTCTCAACTGCTCTGCCTTTACTGCGCAAGTTTCTGTACCATACAGATGTACTGGACATACCACTGTTTTGTACATCTTGCTTTCAGCTTCTTTGACATTCTTCTGTCATACACTACCCTTGACTCTGTGCCAGTTAGCTGCAGCCCTTCTGAGTCTAGCCTTAACCTCCTCATTCAGAATCCCCTTCTTGACCACCCCTCCGAAATAATTGAAACGGTTAAACCTGTTTGCTGAAGTTCTTGCTCAGAATTTGTTTGTAGTACCACATAGTCTGCATACAGCAACTTTGTTGAGCTGTCCCCTGCAACCGGTTTGCTGATTTAGTCCATCATCAGTATGAACAGCAGTGGGCTCAGAGCTGAACACTGGTGTAAACCCACTCCTACTGGGAGCCCCTCTGTAAGACCAACCACTGCTCGTTCTTGAGACATTTGGTCCTTGTACATAGCCTGCACTCATTTTACTAGTGTTTCTGGGACTTTGAACCACTGTGGGACTGCCCAAATCAACTTTCTTGGGACCTTATCATATGCTTTCTCCAAGTTTAGGAATGCTCCATTGGACTCATCTCTAGTTTATTTTCAGTTATCTGTCTCACTGCAAAAATCGGATCGGTTGTGCTGCATCCTGATGTGAATCCGAACTGCTGTTCTCCCATCTTACTTTCTATTACTGTCCATATTCATTTATCAGTCATCCTTTCCAGACCTTTTGTGCAGTGTGACAGGAGTTCGATAAATAGCTACCCATTGTGTCTAAAGTTAAATAGATGTATGAGAATGAATGTATTGTGCTTGTGGATGATTTCATTGTCACCCATTTTCCTTAAAGCTATAACAGTTAGCTGTCACTGTGCATCTATACAGAGAAGCATTCTTAATCGTAAATTAATCTTTAGACCTTATCTCAGGTGGAGACTTGCTCAAGAGTGCAGCCCCTAGTTTGCAAATAGTGCATTCCCCTATAATAGTTTACAGTGGGGGTTGGAATCATAAAATAATATCATCATATGAATTCCTTAAAGAATATACTTGGTCTCTGATGGGTGTTTTTTTTTTTTTTAGTGCAGGGTAATGACCCACATGAAAAATTCTGTAAAGTACTGTAGGAAGTCAGAGGTTTGATCTTTCTGTAACTGGAAATTGTTTCATGTTCTTTAGATTTGCTCATATCACTGTAATCTTTTAAAGATTTTGTTTTCAGGAGTCTATATTGTCTTCTTTGTGCAGTCTGAGTTCTTCCTGTGTACGCATGCTATTTTTCTCAGGGTGCTTTGGTTTTCTCCCACATTCTGAAGACATGCATTAGGTGCGTTGGAGACTCTAAATTGTCCATAGATATGAATGTATGCATGTGTGATACGAAAGAAAGCCCTGGTAACCTACTCCACCTTTGCCTTGAAGACTCTCAGGAATAGTGGTTGCTGTCCACAGGGTCTCTGTACGAGTTGGCTGCAGCTTACCAGAGGGAGAGAAGGCGAGTCTACGCATATTGTAGACTAAGTGAAATGTTTAGAGAGGGAGCCCCATATTCTAGCTTTGGGAGTAGGACATTTTCAGCTATAGCTGTGTGTATTATATGGGAGGGTAGATGTGTGGTGTGCTAACAAAATTTTGTCTGAGATTGGACTTCATTGATGTTTACAGTGTAAGTGGAGAAGGTTAGAGAGTAGTCAAGGGTGAAACCTAGGTATTTGCATTCTGTAACATAGGGGATGCAGGTATATTGGTTGTCAAGTAATGAAGATGCTAGGATAGTGTTAAGTAACTTCTGGTAGAAGATAAAAACCATATCTTCTTATGGGTGATAAGAATATGGTTAGCCTTGGCCCAGTTGCCTAGGCTGGAAAAGAAGATCTGAAGTTGACTTTGCTGGTTATTCAGGTTTTTTGTTGGCTTGAAGTAGGGTGCTATCATCTGTTTACAGTATAAAACTTAATGATGGGAAGTCTTGTGTAATGTTGTTTATGAATAAGGAGAAAAGTAGGGGCCCAAAGGAGAGCTTTGAGTGAAGCCTGTATTCACAATGCCGTAACAGGAAAGTTGGTAGTTGTAGACAAAGGTTGTTTTTCAGGATAGTTTTGGAACCACTGAATTGTGTTTTAGCCAAAGTTAATTTTTTTGAGCTTAAGTAGCAAACTGTGGTTTACACTTTCTAATGATTAATACTTATCTGTGAATACTGCAGCAGTGGTTAGTCTTATTATTAATGTCACTGTATGTAGAATCAGTAGCTGAGAGCAGTGCAGTAGTGGTGCTAAAGTAATTCCTGAAACCATGTTGGCCAGAGCGGTTTGTGTTTGAATATAAAATACTTTTTTGAGAGAGCAGATATGTTGGTTACAGGCCAAAAGTCCTTGTTTTAGAGCTGGTGGTACTGTTACTCTTGTAAGAGATGAGTTGAGGTTGTATGGAAAGGGCTTGACCATTTTATGTGCTGCTGCTTTGAGAATCCGGGGGTGGGGGGCATCAAGTTTATTTCTTGGAGAGGCCCTGTCCTTTGAGAGAAGAGTAACTTTTAGAAACTGCATCTGTATGTTGGCCAGGAGATGTCTGGCTCCATTAGGATGCCATCCACAGCACAGACCTGTTTGTATGTTTAGCCTAATTCCATTAATTTTGGCTGTTGTGCTCTCCATATGTGTGTGCGAGGTGTGGAGCTACATTGCATGTGATTTTGTCCATTGCTGAACTTTATTCCCAGTCTGTAGCATTGCATGCTGTGCTCTCTTTTCACCATAAAGTATCTGTACAAACTAGAATCCACCACCTCCTCCCTCCACATGCTGGGTGAGCTGACATCAACTGATCCCACCGATCTTCCTTCAGCATCTGGGTTGCTAGTTATGATTGTCTGTACTTACACTAAAACTAGGAGCTTGCTTTCTCGTGAAAAACACTAGTGCCTGAATTCAAGGTTATGAAATAAAGTCACTGACCTCTCTTACTATTTTGCATGAATTAAGGACACTGTCACCTCTGTCATAGACTAAATAAGCACATTTGTTTAGATTTATTGGTCATGAAAAATCAAAATTAAATTACCAGTTAGTTTAACGCGATTATTTTACTTTGTAAAGATTCAGCTTTGCAGTGTTTGTCCGTTCTCACGTATCTCTGCCAAGTAACGACCTAGGTGCCTGTAGTTCTTTTGTTAGGTCTGGAAGGAATTCATGCTTTGTCATGGTTGCCACTTTTCTGCATTTGCTTTGGCCATGCATTTTAAGTTGTTCTCAACAACATGGAATAGTTTTGTTTCTGGAAAACAAAAACGGTCGTCTTTTGCTTAAATTTGCTTAAGGCCATCTTAAGTAACTTGGTTTTGAAGGTGCTTCTTATCCCGTTTGCCAGTAATGTCCTGCTATGCATTTCATGCCTTCCAATATTATGTCAGCAATGGTCAGTCATTTAGTAGTGTGGTAGTTCTGAGTGCATGATGGTCACAGTACTGAAAACATTCATTTTACTTTGTAAGCTATTGGACATTTTTTATTATTGATTCTAAGTGCTCATGTTAGAGGTTTGTTAGTAAAATGTGGTGACTACTAAAGAAACAACATTGTTAAGCTGTCTTGGCAAAGATACTGATCTACATGTAGTACTAAGATGTAGACAAATGTGTATTCATGATGCTGTTTGCTGGTAAGTTAGAAATATTACTACATGTGGCAGAAACAGGTGGAGGGTTGAGGCTTATGATCTCTTGAACTTTTTTAAAAAGATTTATACTCTTATTTGGTACATCATGGAGGACGGAATATGCGATAGAGATGACGAGGAATTCAAATGTACAAGTATGAGGCTGTAGAAGAAGACTGCATTCAGAGTTAGTATGTCTTGGGTGATTAAAGGATGAGAAGCTGGACTGTTGAGAATAAACTTTGGTTTCTGCAGATATGACTGAGACAGGTTTTATTAGAGAGCTGAGTTGAAACTTAAGCTTGGCACCTCTCAACTGTCCCTGATGTTGACTCAAATTTTTTAGCTCTGTACCTCTTAACACTGGTCCTTTTTTGACAAAAGGTGCTGAATTATACTTAATAATGACAGAAATTAAGAGCTGAATGCTTACTTCAGGAAATGTATATTAGTTCACATTCTCTAATTCTGTTAATGGCGCAAGTTAATAGAACTAATGCTTTAAAAGTGTCCCTGATTTTTTTTTTTTTGGATTTGTCCCTGATTCTGTTGAGATTTGTCCCTGATTCTGTTGAGATTTGTCCCTGATTGGTTGAGAGCTAGACCTGAGGAATCATTTTAATTTTAAATGAAGATTTCAGCAGTGGATATCCTTTCTGTCCCAGAGACTTCCCATACTCTGGAAAAGGCTACCCATCTATGTCGAACAAAGTTCTTCATTAGCACTCTTCAAGAAAGATCTTGATGAGTGGATGGGAAATAGGAAATACCCCCTGTGGATCACTTATGTGTGTCTACTCAACAGTGGCACAGGAAAATAACTTTCTTGTGTGGCGTAAGCCGGGGAACCTTGTTGGCTAGGCTTGCGTAGGCCCTTGGGCCGATAGCCTAGTTACCTACCTATGAACCTATACTTTCTATTACATTGTGTTTTACAATAATGCTAAACTGTTTGACACAAAATATATAAATGAAAAAATAGTTTTCCTTACATGTATCTGTTTCTGGGGCAGCCACAACAGTATGAGAGTCATACTGTAGCTTCCCTCACATCTTGAAATGCGCAGCATGCCACAATATTGGAAACTGATCTTTCACCTTAAATGATTTACATCTTCCCAAGAAAAGTGTGGGTTTCTAGTCTGCAACAGCCCTTCAGGAATAAACACTATGAAAATCCTTTCATTTTTAATCTAAGCTGCATGCAGCCCATTCCAAGTCTCAAATTTAGTCTGTATTATAAGTAACAGAATCACCTCTTTCCACATTCTTAAACTCCTGATTATGTGAATATTCTTTTATCAAGCTTTGCCACTGTGTCTTTCTGGTCTACTGTTTCTCTTACAAACATCTCAACTTCTTACTGCAAATAATATTTTGATCTTTAAGATCCTCCCATCAGGATTTCAGTTGTTCAGCAGTTGTAGCGTGGAATTTCATGGCAGCCACCATTTCTGCATCTTGTTTATTTGCAGTTTTAAAATTGTGTAGTCTTGATCTGATACCTTTAAGTCTCACCAACAATTTCTTCCATGGCGTAGATTCACCAGAATCCGACCAATTTACATTTGCTGGATCATCAGCTGCTTTCATGGCTTCCTCACTTAGTATGTCATGTTTGGCTACCGTACCCCATTTTGTAGAAGAAACTGGCTACTTTTCTGATATTGTTTTGAATCATTTGTCAGGTTTCATTGCTGGGATCAACTCCTACACCCTTGAACTTTATCAGATAGTGCAAACTCCCTCCAATATGGCATATTGAATACCCTCTTGTCAAGAGAAGTAACTGGGAGAAGTGTCCATTCATGCCCTCACATGAAGTCATGACAATGTGGTGTTTATATTTTGTGGGTACCACATACAATTTAGATAATGAAGAGCATGATAGCATTACAGGAGGGAGTTGCAGTGCCTGCGGGGAGGTTGTAGTGTTATGATTAGCATGGAAGAGGTCATTGTGATTTGTTCCTGAGCTGGAGAGGTATATATAGATTTGCACAAAAGTCATGGAGCATACCTCAGTTTTTGATCGTTAGCTAAACTCCATGTAATTTATTCAAACAAATGTAGAATAAAGATTCTGAATGGATACAGCATTTCTGTGAATTGAACATGGTTGCTGTCAAAGATTAAAATGTAATCAACAGTGGTTTCAATCTTGCTGTATTGGCATGTAATATGTGAACTGTTAATACCAAGCCTAGCGAAACACTGGAGGTTTCCTGACAGTATTTTGAACTCTGAACCATTTGATGCTCTTGTTTGTTTCACTGTTGCAGTCATTACATTTGGGTTATCTGCTTGCAGGTAGCCCTCAGTCGGCCTGATTAACAAAGTCTTGGGTCCTACATCAGTTGCTGTCCCTTCCATGACGTCAGGTCATCAGGGGTATAAAGCAATTAGCCGACACCATTACATCAGTCTTTCTTGCCGTGCGGTGCCCGAAGCAGAAACAGTTCACAAGTGCTGGTCAGCCGACTCCTGAAATTTTCATTTTCGAGTTTCAGAACTGAAGTCTTTAACTAAAAGCCAAGTACCCCGTTGGGGAAACTTTTTCTTGCTCCTTACCGATGTCAGTAAAAGTTAATTGCATTACTTGTGGAAAGCAAATACCTCAAAGATTTTCATTCGTACTGTATTCCTTGCCTAGGTCCTGACCACGACATACCTTGCTGTCAGTTTTGTGCTTTATTTAATCAACGCACTATCCATCGTCTGTACATTTTCGCCTCTAAATATTTTGGTTCTCAGTTTAATTATCCAGAAATGTCGGTTCGCCATCCGACTACCAGGATTTTGAAAAAACGCAAAGATAAAGACAGAGACAGGCCGCCGAGGCCGGTACTTAGTGAGGCACTTTCGCACCCCCTGATACCCGCTACTTCTGATTTGCAGGCCTCTACTGAGACCCATTCGGAGTCCGGTATGCCACGAGATGCTTCAACTATGGAACCCACGGATGTCTCTCCCTTGGATGGGTCCGGAGCCGCTGTGCAGGCACCTGCTTCTGAGGGTGTATTCAGGCCTACGGACTTGCTTATTAAACCGACGCCTCCTTCTTCTCTTAGGCCTAAATCTCAAACCATGCCTAAAAATATGACGCCCAGGCCACATGCTCAGGCCTATGTGCCTAAAAAACAAGTGATAAGAATGGCTGAAGATCTAATAACTCTAATCAGGGGTAGCCAAACCCCCCCCCCCTTTTTTTTTTATGAGGCCTAGGACTGAAGTGGTTTATGAATCTTCTGACCAGGATTCTGTTTTTTTCTGATTCTTCTGATGATCTGAATTTGCCCTTATCTACTTATGAGGATTCTGATGCAGAGGACTCCATTCCCTCTGCTTCTCCTCCAGAGGATCTTTCTTTTGGAAAAACTTTGCATACTCTAAAGGAGCTTTTCCACTGGGAAAGCCAGGATTTTTCTGATTCAAAAAAGAGGCTTAGGGATTTCTTACTCCTACCTCAGCATAGGCCTTTAGCTATTCCTTTCTGTACTAGACATTGTTGATGATGCTTTTTGGAATCTAGTTTGGCTCCTGATTCTTTGCCTCCTGCTCCCAGAAAACCAGAAGGCTACTACAGGGTCCCTGAGTCACACAAGTTCCTTTTTAAAAATCCTATTGCGGATCCAGAGACTATTTCACAGGGGCCCAAGGGCATTAAGGCTTCTACTGCTAAAAATCCTACCCGATTTGATAGAGACTCCAGGGTGCTGGATAGATGGGGTAAGAAGGTTTACACTTCTGCAGCCTTGGCCATTAGGGCTTTAAAACTACCAGTTTCATATGTTAACGTTTCAGCAACATGTTATTGGATTGCTTAAACAGAAAATGATGATGATGCCTGACTGTGTGGAAAATTAAAGAATTACAGGATTTAATACATTCTGCTGAACAAGTTGGAAGACATACTTTGCAATGTGGTTTTGATTCATTAGAGGCCTCTTGCAGGGCCGTTGTTACTGGGTCTGTGCTCAGAAGGCATGCTTGGCTTAAGGAACAATCTTTGCCTGATCATGTTAAAGCTGAATTGTTGGATGCTCCCTTAAATCAGGACCACCTGTTTGGCAACAAGGCTGAGGAAGTTCTTAAAAAGATGGAAGATAAAGCTAAATCTATGCAAACTGTTAAAGATTTCTTACAAGTGCAGCCTCCTAGATTTAGTAGGCACTGGCGCTCTAAGAATTGGTCCTTTCCAGCCCCTTCCAGGTCTTATCAAGCCAGACACAGCAAAAACCCCAGGTTTCAGTCCCAGGGGACTCGCAGGACTAAACAGTGGGGGGCCTCCACTACCAAATCTGGGAGTAATAAGACTCTCCCCATGGTAAACTGTCTCAATGACTTCCTCTTAAAATTTCCAAGCACTTAATAACTGACTTCCCCTTTGGGGGGAAAGATGGCTCTTCATGCAAAGAACTGGGAACTCATTACCCAGGACAAATGGGTTTTAAATATAGTGTCCCAGGGATACAGATTTCACTTCCACACGTTGCCAACACCAAGCGGGTGGCCGGACCTACCCCCATCTCAGTGGGCGGAGGCCCAAAAACAAGTTCTTTCTCTCTTAAGCATGGGGGCTATTCAGCTGGTACCAGAAGAGGAAAAGGGACAAGGTTTCTACTCAAGACTTTTCCTGCTACCCAGAAAAGACAATTCATGGCATCCTATCCTGGACCTGTCTACTCCAAACACCTTTTTGGAGATTCCAAAATTCAAGATGCTGACTCGTCACCAATTACTTCCTATGCTAGGCAAAGATGCCTGGTTGGCAACACTAGATTTAAAAGAAGCATACCTGCACATCCCAATCAGGGAAAATTGCAGAAGATACTTACACTTCAAAACAGGCTACACGCACTATCAGTTCTCTGCACTGCCCTTTGGCTTATCTACTGCGCCCAGGGTGTTCACAAAGTACCTAGCTCCAGTTATTGCATTTTGCAGGCAAAGAAATATTCAAATATACCCATATCTGGGCGATAAATTCAGGTAGAAAGCCAGGACGTACTTTTGAAACATCTGGCCTTTGTACAAATGGTACTAACTTGTCTGGGGTACATCATAAACGAAAAGAAATCACAACTGGTACCCTGTCAACAAATTATATTCCTGGGAGCAAGCTTGAATACAACTTCCCAGATGGCCTACCTCACGCCAGAGAAACAAATTCATTTGACAACCTACTTCAAACAAGTGGCCACAAAAAACCCTGCTATCTGCAAGACAAATACTGCAAGCCTTTGGGTTCATGGCCTCTTGCATTCTTCTAATTCCATATGCAAGACTGCATATGAGGAAACTACAGTGGTATATAAAAAGCCTATGGTGTCAACATTCTCAGGATCTAGAAGCAATGATTCTTATCATACCTTGTCTACGCCTAGAGTTCCTTTGGTGGGCAGAGGCCTGCCACCAAAACAAAGGACTACTTTTCACACCACCCCCTGCCGCCCAAACCTGAACAGACACATCAGACTATGCATGGGGGGCTCACCTGGCAGGGAAGTACATTCAGGGCAAATGGAACCAAAGTCAAATGCACCTGTATATCAATCAAAAAGAAATGTTAGCTGTACAGAATGCTCTGACAGCTTTCAAGGACCGCATTCTTCCAGGACAACTAATAGTAAAGACGGACAACACCACTGTTATGTAGTACATAAACAAGCAGGGGGGTACACATTCTTACCCCCTCTGCAGACTGACCATGGCATTGTGGAACACAGCCTTGAGCTACCAAGTGCACCTACAAGCTCAATTCCTGCCAGGAAAATTAAATACACTGGCAGATGGACTTAACAGAAACCTCATGGACCCACACGAGTGGAAACTAGAACCAAGGATTTTCCATATGTTGACAAGCAAATGGAAGAGCCCAGATACAGACCTGTTTGCCTCTCCCCAGAACTGCCATTTGGACAAATTTTGCACAAGGACTCCCCACAAACAAGCCTGGAAAGTGGATGCTCTGTCCTTCAGCTGGAAAAACCTATCTGTCTATGCTTTCCCCCTCTGCCTCTGCTCTCCAAAGTACTACTAAAAATCAAACGGGACAAACTAAGGATGATTTTGATTGCTCCAGACTGGTTACGCCGACACTGGTGTACCCCCTCCTGCGCAGTGTGTCACGGTTATCCCCATGGCACCTGCCTCGGACTCCTTCCCTGTTGTCTTGGCAGGAGACCCGGATTCTGCACCCTCAGCTTCTAACACTGAACCTTGCAGTCTGGCTGATTACATAATCGCTCCTTTACCATTCCTCAGTAAACCTGTGATGGATATCATTTTAGAGGCAAGGAGACCTAGCACTAGAAAATCCTATGCTGAAAAATGTAAAAGATTCTGTGCCTGCAACCAATCTCAAGGGATAAGCACAGCAGCGCCCAATTTACCACGGATTTTTACAATACTCAACTGAGATGTTTCACAAGGGCCTGTCTCTTTCCTCCATTAAAATCCATGCTTCAGCCATTTCAGCTCATTGTAACAGAACCAGCCACTGGGGATGCACAAGCTAGTGCATTTCTTTGTGCTGGTCCCAAGCCAGATAAATGAGGAGGGTTGCGTCAGGAAGGGCATCCGGCGTAAAATTTTGCCAAATCATACATGCAGACAAAAGTACACATATACATACCGGATTGGTTGAGGCCCGGGTTAACAACGACCGCCACCAGTACTGTTGGCCAACAGGGTGCTGGTGGAAATTAGGCTGCTGTTGGGCAAAGGAGGAGAAGAGGTGGAAGGCATGGCCGAAGGCAGGTAAAGGCTAGGACTGTAATGGTGAGGGTTGGAACTTTGAATGTTGGCAGTATGACTGGTATAGGGAGAGAGCTAGCTGATATGATGGACCGAAGGAAGGTTGGCATATTGTGTGTGCAAGAGACCAGATGGAAGGGGAGCAAGGCTAGGTGTATCGGAGGCAGGTTGTTTTATCTTGGTGTGGATGGGAGGAGAAATGGCGTAGACATTATCCTGAAGGAACTGTATGCTAACAGTGCTTTGGAGGTGAAAAGAGTGTCGGATAGAGTGATGTTTATAAAGCTGAAAATTGATGGTGTAATGATGAATGTTGTTAGTGCATATGCTCCACAAGTTGGGTGTGCATTGGATGAGAATGAAATATTTTGGAGTGAGTTGGATGAAGTGGTTGATGACTGTACCCAAGGGTGGGAGACTGGTGATTGGAGCAGATTTCAATGGGCATGTTGGTGAATGGAACAGAGAGGATGAGGAAGTGATGGGGTAGGTATGGTGTTAAGCAAAGGAATGCAGAAGGTCAGATGAAGGTCAGATGGTAGTGGATTTTGCAAAAAAGGATGGGCTTGGCTGTGTTGAATATGTATTTTAACAAGAGGGAGGAGCATAGGGTGATGTACAAGAGTGGAGGAAGATGCACACAGGTGGATTATATCTTATGTAAAAGAGCCAGTCTGAAGGAGATTAGAGACTATAAAGTGGTGGCAGGGGAAAGTGTAGTTAGGCAGCATAGGATGGTTGTTTGTAGGATGACAATTGTGATCAAGAAGTGGAGGATGAGTGTGAGGGCAGCACCAAGGATCAAAAGGTGGAAATTGAAAAATGGTAATTGTGAGGTGATGTTCAGGGAAGAGTTAAGACAGGCACTGGGTGGCAGTGAAGAGTTACCGAATAACTGGCTAACTACAGCAGAGCTAGTAAGAGAGATGGCTAGAAAGGTGCTTGGTGTGACATCTGGAAAGAGGAAGGAGGACAAGGAGACCTGGTGGTGGAATGAAGAAGTTCAGGAGAGTATACAGAGAGAGGTTGGTGAAGAAGTGGGATTGTCAGAGAGATGAAGAAAGTAGACAAGAGTATAAGGAGATGAGGTGCATGGCAAAGAGAGAGGTGGCAAAGGCTTAAGGATAAGGCTTATGGCGAGTTGTATAAAAGGTTGGACACTAAGGAGGGAGAAAAGGACCTGTACCGATTGGCTAGACGAAAAGGACCTGTACCGATTGGCTAGACAGAGGGACCGAACTAGTAAAGATGTGCAGCAGGTAAGGGTGATAAAGGATACTGAGGGAAACGTAATCACAAGCGAGGAAAGTGTGTTGAGCAGATGGAAAGAGTACTTTGAGGGGCTGATGAATGAAGAGAATGAGAGGGAGAGAATGTTGAATGATGTGTGGATAGTGAATCATGAAGTGCAGTGGATTAGCAAGGAGCAAGTAAGGATAGCTATGAAGAAGATCAAGAACGGAAAGGCTGTTGGTCCAGGTGACATACCTGTGGAAGCATGGAGGTGTTTAGGTGAAATGGCAGTGGAGTTTTTAACTAGATTGTTTAATGAAATCTTGGAAAGTGAGAGGATGCCGGAGGAATGGAGAAAAAGTGTTTTGGTACCGATTTTTAAGAATAAGGGTGATGTGCAGAGCTGTAGTAACTACAGAGGGATTAAACTGATCAGTCGCAGCATGAAGTTATGGGAAAGAGTAGTGGAAGCTAGGTTAAGAAGGGAGGTGATGATTAGTGATCAGCAGTATGGTTTCATGCCAGGAAAGAGTGCTACAGATGCGATGTTTGCTTTGAGAGTGTTGATGGAGAAGTACAGAGAATGTCAGGAGTTGCATTGTCTCTTTCTGGATTTAGAGAAAGCATATGACAGGGTGCCTAGAGAGGAGTTGGTATTGTATGAGGAAGTCGGGAGTGTCCGAGAAGTATGTAAGAGTGGTACAGGATGTGTACGAGGGTAGTGTGACAGCGATGAGGTCTGCAGTGGGAGTGACGGATGCATTTAAGGTGGAGGTGGGATTACATCAAGGTTCAGCTCTGAGCCCTTTCTTATTTGTAATGGTGATGGACAGGTTGACAGACGAGATCAGACAGGAGTCCCTGTGGACTATGATGTTTGCAGATGACATTGTGATCTGTAGTGAGAGTAGGGAACAGGTGGAGGAGACCCCTGGAGAGGTGGAGATGTGCTCTAGAGAGAAGAGGAATGAAGGTCAGCAGGACTAAGACAGAATATATGTGTGTGAATGAGAGGGAGGATAGAGGAATGGTGAGGATGCAGGGAGTAGAGGTGGCGAAGGTGGATGAGTTTAAATACTTGGGATCAACAGTTAAGAGTAATGGTGAGTGTGGAAGTGAGGTGAAGAAGAGAGTACAGGCAGGATGGAGTGGGTGGAGAAGAGTGTCAGGAGTGATTTTTGACAGACAAGTACCAGTAAGAGTGAAAGGGAAGGTCTACAAGAGGGTAGTGAGACCAGCTATGTTATGTGGGTTGGAAACAGTGGCATTGACAAAAGGAAGGAGTCAGAGCTTGACGTGGCAGAGTTGAAGATGTTAAGATTTGCACTGGGTGTGAAGAGGATGGACAGGATTAGGAATAAGTATATTAGAGGGTCAGCCCAGGTTGGAATGTTTGCAGACAAAGCCAGAGAGGCAAGATTACGTTGGTTTGGACATGTGCTGAGGAAGGATGCAGAGTATATTGGGGAAAAGATGCTAAGGATGAAGCTGCCAGGTAACAGGAAAAGAGAAGGCCTAAGATAAGGTTTATGGATGTGGTGAGAGTGGACATGCAGGTGGTTGGTGTGACAGAGCAAGATGCAGAGGACAGGAAGAAATGGAAACAGTTGATCTGCTGTGACGACCCCTGATGGGAGCAGCCAAAAGAAGAAGATAACAGAACCCCCCCATCTTCTCTCATTCACTGCTCAAGCAGTTCCTCAGAGGGGCCAAAACATTTTGAGACCTCCCAGGAGAGCTCCAACCCCAGCCTGGGACCTTAACTTTGTTTTGAAGAAACTCACTCTACCTCCTTTTCAGCCAGCTGCTGCTGCAGACTTAAAATTTCTTTCTTGGAAAACGGCTTTCCTGTTAGCAATCACTTCATAGATTCATAGATTAGTACTAGGCTATAACTGCCCTTGTGAGCCATTTTAAGCCTAGCCAATTATCTCTTGTGAGACTCAAACCCTGCACCTTGGGTTTGTAAGGCAAACACCTTAACCATTAGGCCACCCTCCCAACCCGGCTAGAAGGGTATCTGAATTACAGGCCCTTATAGCAGTGGAGTCTTTCATCATCTTTCATGCAGACAGGGTGTCCCTCAGAACCAATCCATCCTTCATGCCCAAGGTGGTATCCAGTGTGGCTCTTAATCAGTCCATTCATTTGCCAACCTTTTTTCCCAATCCACAGAACAAAGGGGAATGGATACTGCATTCCTTAGATGTGCACAGACAACTCAGATTCTACTTGGACAGGACTAAACCTCAAAGAAAATCTGAACTGCTGCTGGTAGGATTTGCTGCAGGGGCAGAGGGGAAGGCTATTTCAAAGCAAACCATTTCTAAATGGATAGGCCATTGAATTCATTTCTGCTATAAGCACCATGGAAAACATATCCCTCAGGGGATCAGACCTTACTTCACCAGGGCTGTATCTACCTCTACAGCCTTTCTCAGAGGCGTCCCTACCAGGGACATCCTAGAAGCTGCTACCTAGAGTTCTGAACATACTTTCACCAAGCTTGATCATTTGCCAATTTTCTCTAAATCCAGAGCTGGCTTTGCCACTGCAGTCTTGCAGGACCTTATAGCTGGTCCTAATGCTGTCTAAATTCCTCCTCCCAACCATAGCTTTGGGAATCTACCCAAATGTAATGACTGCAACAGTGAAACATGAAGAACATAGTACAGTTGTGTACACTTACCATAAATAGGTTCATAGGTAGGTACTAGGCTATCTGACCGAGGGCATTTATAAGCTTAGCCAGAGTGTGTCTGCTTTCGCTGCCCCATTGATAAATTAACTGAGCCTCTGTCAAGAAGAGCCAATGAAGTGATCCCGGGGTGTATTTTCTGTTACCCAGACACTCGTCAAGGTTTGTCTTGAAGAGTGTTAGTGAAGGGCTCTGCCTAATGTAGATAGGAATTTTGTTCCAAAGCATGGGGAGTCTGTGACCGGAATCTATCCCTCCACCATGTTTTATTTATTGTTGTGGCGATGTTTAGCTCACTAGAGCGAGTGGCTCGCAGTGATGTTCGAGTGTATTCACTGTTGCAGTCCTGGTTACCCTCCCTCCAGCCCCCTAACTTCTTTTGGCTGTGCCTGTACTTTCCTTTTACTATGCTTAAAAGCCTTTTTGGTGTATTTGTTTTTTTGTTGGAGGTATATCATTGTACTTTTATATTTAATTGCTCCCCATTCTGGGGGCACTTGACATCTGGGGCAAGGAAAACTGATGTGATGGTGTCGGCTGCATGTTTTATACCCCTGACGTCATGGAAGAAGGGACAGCAACCGACTCAGGACCCAAGACTTTGTTAATCAGGCTGACTGAGGGCTACCTGCAAGCAGATAACCCAAATATAATGACTGCAACAGTGAATACACTCTAACATCTACATTTATGGTAAGTGTATGCAACTGTACTTTAATTGTATTAACATTTTAATTCAGGTCAGTTTAGGCGTTTTAGTGACAGATAAACAGATGCAAATGAAAGAATGCCATCACTTGTAAGGTGGAGGTGAGATGACTCTCGGCTAAGGAGAGACTCTAGATTTAGTAAAATAAGATGACACGGAATTTCAAATACAATCCATTTTTATTGGGGTAGAAAAGGTGGCATAGGAAACTAAGTTTGATAAGAGGTGTGAGTTTGTCACTGACATAAGTATTTTTATAATGTTCTGGATTATCTAAACCCGGGCAGTAGGATTGAGACGACAAAGAGCTCAGATTATTATTGAAATTGAAATGGAAGAAGGTGATTAATTTTGTAAAGTCCTTATTTCAATAGTGGAACATTTTAGGAAATGCATACTGTTTTATAAAAGGCACAGATAAAATGTGCTGAATGGGAGCATGAAATAAGGGTGATTTTACAAGCTTTGGAACTACCAAAACTTGACTAGAGGAATGACGGAGGAAGAGTAAAGGAGATTTTTCAAGAATCGAGAGGGGGAGGTTAGCACCAAGTGGTAGTCTTCCAGGTGACCAGTACAAGTATTCTGTAGGTTAGTGCAGCTTCATAATGTAATAACAGAGACTCGATGTATGTCATGAGGTAGTACTGGTGATGGAGATACAAAAGGAAAGTAAGGCTCCTTATACGCTATCATTACATTGACCAGTGTCAGTGTTATGGCAAGACTGTAAGTTGTTTTTTGGCTGTTTTGTTAAGAGAAGTGGCTAGTGCAATACCAGAACTGGTGGGCGGTGTTCATAAGTTCATAGTTTAGTACTAAGCCCTTGCGAGTCATTTTAAGCCTAGCCAATTATCCCTTGTGAGACTTGAACCCTGCACCTTGTGTTTGTAAGGCAAACACCTTAGACATTAAGCCACCCTCCCTCAGTTTATTTTGAAGACTTCTTGTTAATTTTGGAAGAAAGTGCTTAATTGTATAGTAAAAGGATTTGGTTTCTCTTCCCTGTATATTTTACTTTGTTGTTGGATTTCTTTGATCTTGTAAACTCAAAACAACATTTTTGGTTGGAAAGTGTGTTATGTGCATGTGTGTTTTTACATGTATGATTTTAATTGTGAATTTTTGTTTTCTGGTCTTGGGATAACTTGCTTTTTAACTTCTCTAGTCATATTTCAGCTGCACATATTAAACAAATATTGACATTACATCTTTACATGTTTTTCAAACCTTTGTGAATTAAGCTGGTTAAAACATTTAGTTTCTTTGAGTAATTTATTGAACTTAATTGGTGCTATGGTTTGGTTCTTACAGCTTACTGCCAATCAAACTGTTTTGTGGTCTTCTGCTCTGCGTGGGTACACCACTGTGGTTTTCAGCTGAAATTCTTCATGAAAAGTTTTGCAGTTAGCTTGTGAAAACCATGGGCTTTTGTTTGAGAAGCATATATCAAATTATAGTATGTCAGTCAGACAGACACACATGAAAGTGAAGTAGTGAGATGCTTTGGCAGTCCATGTGAATTTGAGAAAAGTGGAGATAAAACTAGAAATGACTGTTTTGTCACCATGTTTAATTTTTGTAAACCCCATTGCAATGATACTGAACTTAATGAATCAAGGAAATGTGATTTGTGGATAAGTATTTGTTCTTTGTTTTAATGTCATCTTACAGTAGAAAGGTTTATTCTCATTTTTATTTTGTGTTGATTTTTCCAGGATGATCCAAACTATCGGTGGCAAAGGGAGGATCATCATGGACCTCGGCCAGAGTTCAGGTTGGGCTTTCTTTCATTACTGTCATCTTTGCCCTTTTTCCTTACTGACGGAATGGATTGGTTTTGAAAATTAAACAGTTTGATGGACTGCAAAATTAAACATAGCTTTTATCAGTATATTGTAATACTACCTCTCTCTCTTTTTAAGCCTTTCTCACCCAAGAATATAAAGCTTTACTCTTCACTCCCACCACCACCCCCCATCTCTCTAGTCATAGTTCCAGCTTTGATGAGAGCTGGGTTGGTATAATTTCTCACTCTTGAGCATTTCAGATTTTTTTTTTCAGTTTAGGTTAGTGTTTCTCCCACCCTCAGACTTGTGATACAGTTATGTCAGTGTAAGTGTGCCATGCAATAGATGATCTGCATTTGTTCATCCCCATTGTTTTGCAGCAGCAGCACTGGGGTCCCTGGTCTGCACTGTGGACTGTAACACTTGTCATTGATCCCTTACTGGAATTGCCAGCGTTTCCCCTGCCCTCCTAGACCACTCCTCTGCACCACGGACGTAGCTAACAGCTTTTTTTTCTTTAAATCCTTTGTTGTCTGAGGGCATACTGTATGTCTGCCATATCCTTGGCAGGATATAACCCATACAGCTTAAGCTACTGCAGCAGTCATCCAATGATGAATTTGTATCTTCTCTGCATCTTACCTTCTTAGAGAAGACTTATGCCTGACATACAGAGCATTAAGGACCTCTGCCTTTTTGAAATCTTTTGTAATAATTATTCTTGGTGACCTGAACACAAAGGAGTACTTATCTTTAATGTTGTATCTTTCGGCTTTTTCCCGGTTAGGGATCGCCACAGCGGAACTCCGGTCCGCTAATGATTGGCAGTAGATTTTTACGTACCGACTTGCCAGGCCTGACGCAAAACCTTCAATGAAGGTACGCCCATTCACGCAGGTCTCCACACAGAAGACACTTTAGCTGAGAATCGATCAGGACACCGTATTACTGTGAGGTGACAACGCTACCGCAGCACCACCACCGCAGCTGAGTACTTGTCTTCAATAAAAAGCTGTATTGTAAAGCATGGCAACCTCATATTTAAGAGACTTGTGCATTTTCTGGATTAAGCTCACACTCTCAAACTCAATTTATCAATTAATACCTTGAAAAGGAGTAGGATGACTATATTAGCAACCACAAGTTCCAGTACTGGATCCAAGTCATCATGCTTCTTGATGGTCAGTAGTTTGTCTACCAGTCCTGTGAACCTGTGCATATCCTTATGTTTCTGAGCTGATGAACAGGGCAGAAGATTGTAAATGTGTTGAGTTGCATGATTCACCAGAGAAAGAGTAGTTTGTGGTTTAAAAATCTTGAAGTGAGGCACAGAACTTTTAACCGGAGCAGACATGATATTATCAAAATAATGGACATGTACAGAGTGTGTGAAATTAGTAGTGCATATATGTTTGTAAGGTCAAATAACACCTGAAACAGAGTGACACTGTGTTGAAGATGTAATGGATTTGAAAAAAAGTCGTGAGGAAGTACTGTGGTAGGAATGGGAACAGAGAAGGTACTGTGCAGTTAAAATACAGGCCTCATGTACTGGATGTGGCAATAGGAAAAGCTGTCTTGCTTCTCCTTCATATAGTAAATTCTGTAGAATTTATGATAGAAAATGTTTTCTGAGATGTTTAGAAACAGACAAGTGTAATTTGAAGAATGTGCACATTTAACAAAAACATGAAGTGAGATTGTTTGGTAATGTTAATATGAAAAGACTTGAGACATTGAACTCTGAAAGTGCTTCAGATGCACCAAAATAAAATTGGATTTTTGGAAAGAAATGAGAGTTAAAAAAAAAAATGTTGAGTTTGAACTAGGGACCGCTCCAGAGTGGTGTTTTGTCTGAAGATACTTTTGAAACTTTTTGTCTAAAGATGCCTTTGCAACTTTTTGTTTGACGATACATTTGAAACATTGAGGATGTTCTTCGTGTTTCACTGTCGCAGTCATCACATTTGGGTTATCTGCTTGCAGTAGCCCTTAGTCGGCCTGATTATCAAAGGGTTCTGTGTCAGTTGCTGTCTCATCTTCCATGATGTCAGGTAGTCAGGGTTATAAAGCATGCAGCCGACGCCATTACATCAGTCTTTCTTGCCGTGTGGTGCCCAAAGCAGAAGCAGTTCGCAAGTGCCGGTCGGCCGACTCCTGAAGTTTTCATTTTCGAGTTTCAGAACCGAAGTCTTCAAATAAAGCTAAGTACCCCGTTGGGGAAACTTTTTCTTGCTCTAAACCGATGACCATAAAAGTCAATAATTGTATTCCTTGTTGAAAGCAAATACCTCAAAGATTTTCATTCGTACTGTATTCCTTGCATAGGCCCTGACTGCGACGTACCTCGCTGTCGGTTTTGTGCCTTATTTAAACCATGAGCTATTCGTTGTCTGTATATTTTCGCTTCTAAATATTTTGGTACTCTGTTCAATTATCCAGATATGGCTTCGGTAAGCCACCCGACTACCGGCATTCCGAAAAAACGCAAAGATAAAGACAGAGACAGGCTGCCTAGGTCCAAAGCTGCCGATGACACTTCTCATAAGCTAGTTGCTAGTTTGCCGGCACTGTGAGGCGCTTTCGCAGCCCCTGATACCTGCTACTTCAGCTTCGCAGGCCTCTGCTGAGACGCATTTGGAGTCAGGTATGCCGCGAGATGCTTCAACTGTGGAACTTGCGGATGTCTCTACCTTGGATGGGTCCGGAGCCACTGTGCAAGCACCTGCTTCTGAGGGTGTATTCAGGCCTACTGACTTGCATATTAAACTGACGCCATCTTCTTCTTCAAGGCCTAAAACTTGAACCATGCCTAGAAAACTGATGCCCAGACCTCATGGTCAGGCCTCTATCCTAAAAAACAAATAAGAATGGCTGAAGACCTTATTATTTTAATCAGGGGAAGCCAGCCTTTCCCCTCTAAGAGACCTAGGACTGAATTTGCTTATGGTACTTCTGACCAGGATTCTGAAATTTCTGTTTCCTCTGATGACCAAGATTTACCCTTTTATACCTATGAGGAATCTGATGCAGAGGACTATTCCCTCTGCTTCTTCCCCAGAGAATTTTTCTTTTGGTGAAATCTTGCATACTCTTAAGGAGCATTTTTACTGGGAAAGCCAGGATTACTCTGATTCTAAAAAGAGGCTTAGGGATTTCTTACTCCTGCCCCAGCACAGGCCTTTATCTATCCCTCCTGTGCTGGACATTTGTTGACTATGCCTTTTCGGAATCTAGCTTGGCCCCTGACTCTTTACCTCCTGCTCCCAGAAATCCTGATAGATATTACAGGGTTCCTGATTCTCACAAGTTCCTCTTTAAAAATCCTACTGTGGATCCTGGGACTGTTTTACAGGGACCCAAGGGCATTAAGGCTACTGCTGCCAAAAGTCCTACCCACTCTGATAGAGATTCCAGGGCCCTGGATAGATTGGGTAAAAAGGTATACACCTCTGCAACCTTGGCCAACAGGGCCTTAAATTGCCAGTTTTATGTGTTAAAGTATCAGCAGCATATTACTGGATTGCTTAAACAGAAAATGATGATTCCTGATTGTGCTGAAAATAAGGATTTACAGGATTTAATGCATTCTGATGAACAGGTTGGAAAACATGCTTTGCAATGTGGTTTTGATTCACTAGCGGCATCTTGCAGGGCTGCTGTCACCAGGTCTGTACTTATAAGGCATGCTTGGCTTAAGGAACAGTCTTTGTCAGATCATGTTAAAACTAAATTGCTGGATGCTCCCTTAAATCAAGACCGCCTGTTTGGCAACAAAGCAGAAGACGTTCTTAAAAAGATGGAGGAAAAAGCTAAATCTATGCAAACTGTTAAAGATTTCTTACAAGTGCAGCCTCTAAGATTTAGCAGGCATTGGCCCTCAAAAAAATTGGTCCTTTCCTGCCTCTTCCAGGCCTTCTTAGTTCAAACCCAGAACCAGCAGAACACCCAGGCTTCAGTCCCAGGGTACGCACAGGACTAAGCACTGGGGGGCTCCCACTTCCAAATCAGGGAGTAGTAAGTCTCCCTCCTATGGTAAGCTGTCTCAATGACTTAACTTTTAAAACTTTCAAGCACTTCTCAACTGACTGCTCCTTTAGAGGGAAAGCTTGCTCTGCAAGCAAAAAACTGGGAACTCATTACCCAGAACAAATGGGTTTTAAACATAGTTTCGCAAGGATACAGATTTCACTTCCACACGTTACCAACCCCAAACGGTTGGCCAGATCTACCCCCAAATCAGTGGGCAGAGGCTCAAAAGCAAGTACTTTCTCTCTTAAGATTAAAGGCTATTCAGACTGCACCAGAAGAGGAAAAGGGACAAGGTTTCTACTCAAGACTTTTCCTGGTCCCCAGAAAAGACAACTTATGGTGTCCTGTCCTGGACCTTTCTATCCTAAACACCTTTTGGTGATTCCAAAATTCAAGATGCTAACTCTTCACCAGTTGCTTCCCATGATGGGCAAAGATGCCTGGTTGGCAACACTGGATTTAAAGGAAGCCTATCTGCACATCCCAATCAGGGAATCTTGCAGAAGATACCTACGCTTCAAAGCAGGCTGCATGCACTGTCAGTTCTCTGCACTGCCCTTTGGCTTACCTACTGCGCCCAGGGTATTCACAAAGTGCCTAGCTCCAGTCATTGCAGGCAAAGAAATATTCAAATGTACCCATACCTGTCCGATTGTCTAATTCAGGCAGAAAGCCAGGACATACTTTTGAATCATCTATCATTTGTACAAAAGGTGCTAACTTGTCTGGGGTACACCATAAACAAAAAGAAGTCACATCTGGTACCCTGTCAACAAATTATATTCCTGGGAGCAAGCTTGAACACAACTTCCCAGATGGCTTTCCTCACGCCAGAGAAACAAATTCATTTGACAACTTACTTCAAAGTAATGGCCACAAAAATCCTGCTATCTGCAAGGCAAATACTGCAAGCCTTGGGGTTCATGGCCTCCTGCATTCTGCTAATTCCATATGCAAAACTGCATATGAGGAAACTACAATGGTATCTAAAAAGCCTATGGTGTCAACATTCACAGGATCTGGAAGCAATGATTCCTATCATTCCTTGCCTACAGTTAGAGTTCCTTTGGTGGGCAGAGGCCTGTCACCAAAACAAATGTCTGCCATTCACTCTACCCCCTGCCGCCCAAACCCTAACATTAGACACATCAGACTATGCATGGGGGGCTCACCTGGCAGGGAAGTGCATTCAGGGCAAATGAAACCAAAGTCAAATGCACCTGCATATCAATCAAAAAGAAATGCTAGCTGTACAGAATGCTCTGACAGCCTTCAAGAACCACATTCTTCCAGGACAATTAATGGTAAAGACTGACAACACCACTGTTATGTGGTACATAAACAAGCAAGGGGGTACCCATTCATACCACCTCTGCAGACTAGCCATAGCTCTGTAGAACACAGCCTTGAGCTACCAAGTGCATCTACAAGCTCAGTTCCTTCCAGGAAAACTAAATACATTGGCTGGCGAACTAAGCAGAAATCTAATGTACCCACATGAGTGGAAACTGGAACCAAAGCCTTTCAACATGTTGATAAACAAATGGGGGGAGCCCAGATAATAAACCTGTTTGCCTCCCCCCAGAACTACCAATTGGACAAATTCTGCACCAGGACTCCCCACAAAGAAGCTTGGAAAGTGGATGCTCTGTTCTTTAGCTGGAAAAATCTATCCGTTTATGCCTTTCCTCCTCTGCTTCTCCTCTCCAAAGTACTACTAAAGATGAAACAGGACAAACCAAGGACAGTGCTGATTGCACCAGACTGGCCATGCCAACACTGGTACCCCTTTTGTGCAGCGTGTCACTGCTGGCTCCATGGCACCTGCCTCAGACCCCTACCCTGCTGTCACAGCAGGAGAGCCAGATTCTGCACCCTCAGCTTCAAACCTTGAACCTGGCAGCCTGGCTAATTACCTAATCCCTCTGTTTCCATCCATCAGTAAACAAGTGTTGGATGTCATTTTGGAGGCAAGAAGACCTAGTACTAGAAAATCTTGTGCTGAAAAATGGAAAAGATTCTGTGCCTGGAACCAAACTCAAGGGATGGACACAGCTGCAGCCAGTTTACTTCAGATTCTTCAATATTTAACTGAAATGCTTCACAAGGGCCTTTCTTTTTCCTCCATCAAAATTCATGCCACAGTCATTTCAGTACAGAACCACCCCTCTTCTCTCATCCACTGCTCAAGCAGTTCCTCAGAGGGGCCAAAAACTTAAAACCACCCGGGAGAGCCCCAACTCCAGCCTGGGACCTTAACTTTGTATTGGAAAAACTCACTCTTCCTTCTGAACCAGCTGCAAGTGCAGAGTTAAAATTCCTTTCTTGAAAAACAGCCGTCCTTTTAGCAATCACGTCAGCAAGAAGGGTGTCTGAATTACAGGCCCTTATGGCAGTGGAGCCTTTCATCATCTTTCATGCGGACTGTGGGTCCCTCAGGACCAGTCCCTCCTTCATGCCCTTGGCAGTATCCATTGTGGCTCTTAATCAGTCCATTCATTTGCCAACCTTCTTTTCTAATCCACAGAACAAAGGGGAAAGGATACTGGACTCCTTAGATGTGCACAGACAACTTAGATTTTACTTGGACAGGACTAAACCACAAAGGAAATCTGAACAATTGCTGGTGGCATTTGCTGCAGGGCCAGAGGGGAAGGCTATTTCCAAAGCAATCCATTTCTAAATGGATAGGCCATTGCATTCATTTCTGCTATAAGTACCATGGAAAACCTATCCCACAGGGCATTAGACCACATCCAACCAGGGCTGCATCTACCTCTACAGCCTTCCTCAGAGGTGTCCCTACCAGGGACATCCTAGAAGCTGCTACCTGGAGTTCTGTGCATACTTTCACCAAGCATTACCATTTTCCAATTTTCTCTAAATCCAGAGCTGGCTTTGCCACTGCAGTCTTGCAGGGCCTTATAGCTGGTCCTAATGCTATTTGAAGTCCTCCTCCCATCCTTAGCTTTGGGAATCTACTCAAATGTGATGACTGCAACAGTGAAACACGAAGAACATAGTACAGTTGTGTACACTTACCATAAATGTAGATGTTAGAGTGTATTCACTGTTGCAGTCCTGGTTACTCTCCCTCCAGCCCCCTGACTTCCTTTGGCTATACCTCTGTTCTCCTTTACTATACTTAAACGATTTTTGATGTGTTTGCCTTTTTGTTGGAGGTATAACCTTGTATGTATGTATTTGTGTGTGTGTGTGTGTGTGTGTGTGTGTGTGTGTGTGTGTGTGTGTGTGTGTATATATATATATATATATATATATATATATATATATATATATATATATATATATAATAAATTGCTTCCCATTAGGGGGGCAGCTGACATCTGGGGCAAGAAAAACTGATGTAATGGCATCGGCTGTATGCTTTACACCCCTGATTACCTGACGTCACGGAAGATGAGACCGCAACCGACGCCAGACCCAAGACACTGATAACCAGGTCGACTGAGTGCTACTGCAAGCAGATGACCCAAGTGTGATGACTGCAACAATGAATATACTGGAAGGTCTACATTTATGGTAAGTGTACACAAATGTACTTTCAGAAACACTGAACAGAAGTATGATAAAGTATTCTGGTTGTCAAGTGGAGCTGTTGATTTAAAAGTTGCTGATATGCGAGTAAAAAAATTACAAGATGCCTTTTCAGATTTTAGCAGCTAAAGAAGCTAATTCCCATAATTATGGATCGGTTGACTTTTGAAGGTAGGTGTGGTAAAGTTAAATTGTAGTATAAAATCACCATGCTTATGTACAGAATCGTCGCATTGTTGCAGAGGTATGTCCGATACTGTGAAGAGTCATAGTATTGTTGTCCTGCATGACTGTGCTGAATTATTTACAGGCTTAGCAGATTTGCCAGTAGAATTTCACATAAAAGTAACACATTTTGTTGTACCAGTGATGCTTCAAAGAGAGTGGCAGTAGCTCTTGGAATAAAACAGAGCAGGAGTTGGGGAATGGAAGGAACAAATCATTAAAAAGCAATGAGAGCTAATTGAATGGGTAAATAGTATGCTTACTGTTTTTTAATGTCTTTATTAAATCATCACTTTCAAATTTGCAAAATGAGTTTCATAGTTTCATAGTATAGTACTAGGCTATCTGCCCTGGGGCATTTGTAAGCCTAGCCATAGTGATGTGGCTTTTGCCACCCCATGAAATGGTACAAAAAATGTACAGAATAAATTTAGAATACTGTGCCTCTGTCTAGTAGTGACACAATGAAGGTCCCCTTATATAATAGAATTAGTTTACTGTGCCCCTGTCTAGCAGTGACACAGATGTGACCCCTGGGGTAAACTTACGATCTCCCATCCACTCATCAAGATTTCTCTTGAAGAGAGTCAGTGAGGGGCTCTGCCTAATACGAACTGGGATCTTGTTCCAAAGCATGGGAAGCCTCTGGGTTATGAATCTATCCCTCCAGCATGTCCTATTTATACTTGTGCCAAGGTTTAAGTTTTTAGCTCTCGTGGTCCTGATAGATTTGGATTTGTTGAGGTGGAGCATGTCCATCAGATCCTGATTGGACATGGCCTTGTACGTCAGGCAGAGATCACCTCTAAGTAGGCGGTATGCTACTGAATAGAGCTGAAGTTTCTTTAGTCTGGCAGAATAAGACATATGTTGGAGACCCTTGATCCTCTTGGTGAGGTACTTTTGTGGTCTCCAGCTGTTGCAAATGCCGGGTGAGGTACATACCAAATGGGGCATTGTACTCAATCATGGGTCTGATGAGGGAGGAATATAGGGGTACAATGACATCCTTGGATCTGGATGTGAATCCCTTCATGATGAGGTATGCAAGGTAGAATGTTTTTCTAACCACTTTGGCAACGTGGGTGTCAAATGAGAGGTCGCTATCGGCTTGGGTCCCTAGGTCTCTGATTACTTTTTCCGTACTCAGTGGGTTGCTGTCTATGTGATAATTTGTGGGTACTTTGTTTTTCCCAAAGGGGATGACTATACATTTTTTGGCATTTAGTTTAAGGCCGTGACTCCGGCACCACTTTTTGTAGGATGTGTGTGTCAGCTGGTGTATCGACTATGGCGCCTAGTTTGCAGTCATCTGCGAACTTTGTCGGCCACAGCCCTCCCATGTTTGCTTTAACATCTGAGAAATAAATGCCGAACAAGAGGGGTCCCAGGACAGATCCCTGTGGGACACCACTTGTGACTGGCTTTGAGTCTGACATTGCTCCAGCGATTTTAACTTTATGGGTTCTGTCCTTTAGCCAGTTTGCAACCCATCTAGTGACATAAGCATTTACTTTTAAGCTGTTGAGCTTATCTATGATGCCTGAGTGGGGTATTGTGTCGAAGGCCTTAGCGAAGTCCAGGTATGCTGTATGGACTGCTTTGCCCTCATCAATGGCTCTAGTGACTGTTTCGAAAAAGTCAACCAGGTTTAAAAGGCAGGATCTGCCCTTTACAAAGCCGAACTGGGTGGGGTCAAGTGTCTGTAGGTCCCCTATGTCTCTGTTTATGAGTTCCATAATGATTCTTTCCATAGCTTTGCAGACCAGGCTGGTTAAGCTTATGGGGCGGTAGTTTCCAGGGTCTGTAGAGGCACCCCCCCTTGTGGAGTGGGACCACTGTTGCTGTACGCCAGTGTTCAGGTACATATCCCGAAGTAAGGCTAAGGTTAAATAGCATTTTTATGTGTGGGTTTAGCTCCTCTTGGAGTTCATGTAACACACAACCCGGGATACCGTCGGGTCCCATTGATGCTGTGTTGTTTGCTTTGTTTAGGGCGGTTCTCACTTGGACATCTGAGATGACAGGGAGATTACATGTTCACATACATTAATGAAAAAGAAAGCAAACCATCATGGTTTCCAGTGTTTTCATCACACCGTTAGCGTTTTCTTTTAAACAACTTTCATTCACCCAAACATTACATAAATGTGTCTGCACCTGTCTTTCCTTAACTCATTCACTCCGGAGCAGCTCAGAAAAAGCTGCCTGCTTAATTCCACCATAGGAACAACAGTGCAGCTTGAGCTCATTTTCAGAAAATCCATTTGTAATACTATACAGAAAACAAATGTTCATAACTCTTTAACTATAAGAGCTAGACTAAAAATGTAAACGCGAAAGTTGTTCAGCAGACACTGGCCTTTCCAAAAGTGTAAATGTTGATAGTGCATATCAAAGTCATTATTAAATATTTGGCAAGGAATGCTGATATTGTGCATATTTTTTACCTTTTTGGAAAAGCAAAGCACAATATCTTGGTCAATGTACCATGCAGACCCATACAATTTGAATTTAATTTGTTAGTATGAATGTCAGCTTTATAATGATACCTTAACCATTACTGTGTGATGCTCCTTTCTTGAGATATTCACAGAAATATGATTAATATATTATTTCTCATAATTGATAAATAAACAAAGCATAATATCTCATCACCTGTAACAGATAGAGCCTATATATCAGTGTAGAAGTTGTGCATCTGAATGTCAGCTGCAAAATTATGCATCATTTGTGTGATCACCATGCTCCCTTGCAAAGATATGGGCATAATAATGAGAAGTATTGGAAATGTACAATTTTCATAATCGTACAAGACTAAAACTGTGATATCTGTACATGTGTACAGTGCACAGACAGTTATTTTACCATGTTGTAAGGAGTAACACTGTCTTCAAAATGAGGTATTACTTGGCACACTGACATGCTCCCTTGCACAGTTATTTACCAAAATATGAAAACAAATAATTTCCATAACTTAATTCCAAACAAACTTTGATATCTGCACATGTGTCCAACATACAGGCACATTTATTTTTGCCATGTTGGAACCAGCAATACTGTCTTCAAAATGAGGTATTACTTGGCACATTCAGATGCTCCCTTGCAAAGTTACCTAACAAAATATGAAAAAAAATTAATAATTTCCATAACCTAAGTCCGAAACAAACTTTGATATCTGCATATGAGTACAATATACAGGCACCATTCTTTTCCCACTTTAGAACTATCAATACTGTTTTCAAAATGAGGTATTAGCACATTCAGACGCTCCCTTGCAAAGTTATTTACCAAAATATGAAAGTATTTCGAGCTTCTGAAGTGAATGTGTGTGTGTGTGTGTGTGTGTGTGTGTACAAAATATATATATATATATATATATATATATATATATATATATATATGTGTGCGTGTGTGTGTAGATATATATATATATATATATATATATATATATATATATATATAGATAGATAGATAGATACACACACACACACACACACACACATATATATATATATATACACATATACTTACACACATACATAAACACATGCCTGTGTATGTGTATATATGTGCAAGTACATTATGTACATACATATATATCCATACACACACACACACACACACACACACACACACACACACACCCACACACCCACACACAGAAATAAAGAAATCAGGGGTTTCAGAGGGTAGGCAGTTGATGAAGAATGGGGGGGGTGGCTTGCAATGACTCCAAGCAGAGGAAAAAACACAACCTGGCTTGTGCATTCATCAGTGTGATAACAACTGCTACTTATTTGAATAAGTGACAGCTGCTGAGTTTTACCTGAAAAGTGATAATGAGTCAGTGCTGTATTGTAACCAACTTACTGCTAATGTGATAATGACCTTCCTTTCATTCCTGCTAAGTTAGGCATGCTCAGACACAGGTGATAATTGCTGCGCATAACCTGTTGACTAGGCATTCATTATATTACCTTGTGCAGCTGTTATGTAACACAGACTCAGTATCATCAGTAAAGAGGCCTGAGTCAGTCATTCAAATAGTATAACACTTAGATATTACTGAGGCCTTCCTCCCACCTAAATTCCTCACATGACTGACAAAGCCAGGAGAAAAGCACAAAAAATATGGTAGCTCCATGCTGTCAGTAATCACCTAGTGATAACCTTTATGTCACTCAGGCAGTATATTCACAAACAGAATAATACAAGCAGAAGTGATGTCACCCAATGTAATTTGCAGACTGACTTTCTCTGTCCCCAGTAACCCCTCCAGTTGTTTGCATTCTGTATGCACAGGCACCAAAATGACACAAATTGGCCCAGCAGTCACTTCAGCCAGAGACCATGTATGCACAAGCACTTCCCTAATTCACAATGAATTATTTCCCCAAGCAACATCCTCATAATTATGTCCAGGTATACATGCACCCAAAATTAAACGTCTCCCAGAGGCTGCCCCGTGTCTGGAATAGACTTCCCATACAAGTCTAACAGAGCACCTTGCTAACCCTATTCAAGTGCAGCCTTGATGAGTGGATGGGAAACCACAAATTTGTCTCAGGGGTTCCACCTGTGTCCCTCATTTTCATAACTGTAGTCCTAAACAAACTGTGATATCTGTATAATTGTACAGCATACAGATACATTTCTTTTACCATGTTGTAAGGAGTAATACTGTCTTCAAAATGAGGCATCACGTGGCACAATTACATGCTCCATAGCAAACTTATGTACAAAAATATTAAAAAAAAATCATACTTGCTGCTCTCCCAACTAAATAAACTGAGTGGAATTTGCAAAAATAGTCGTGTCGAGTATGCACAAGCACCAAAATGCAGCATTACCCACAACGACCCCTTGAGTAGTATGTCAGTAGTATATCAGTGACAACATGCTCAATACTATACACAAAAATCCATCATTTCTTCTATTCCATTAATCATACAACCATTTTTGTTTTTTTCAGACAGATGTGGACAATCATATGAACAGAAGTCTATGCATGTTGGGCATTTCATTTCTAAAATAAGCAGTAAATAATAAACAATCTAATAATACATTAAAACTGTAATTACACATGAAAAGATTCACCTATTCTGTCCTTTAAAAATAATATATGCACTGCTCAGGTACATTATGGCCAATAAATTAGTGTAACCTCACATCTGGATTGCACTTCCCAATTACTTATTTCATCTCATTTGAAGGGATTCCCTCAGTTTGGGGAGTTATATGTTCCCAGCCTCAGCAATACAGGACAAAACTGACAAGATCTGTATATGTATATGTGTGATGTTACTGCAATGGATGGTGATCTCCCTTTTGCCATTTCAGCAGTTTATTAATATTACGTTATTGCACACAGCATATGTTATAAAGTGCAAATGACCATCAGCTGCCAAAAATGGCACAACAAGCTTTTACATGAATCCTGTACTTGAGTAAAACACAACCAAACGTGTGCATATGCATTATTTCAGATAAAACAATCTATACCATTTTATTTCAAATTTCTGCCACACCACAAGGACAAACATGGGTTTCAACACACCCAAAGCAAAGATTATGCCCGAACTGAAGTGGAAGTGGGTGTTTATTTTGGGACCGGAGGACCACTAAAGAGCGCAGAGAGAAACAATGTCGCAGGGATGTCTAAACATGGAATGTCCTTGATACGAAATTCATGCTACAAAATTACCTTAATATAATGCGTTCTTTGATACTGATTGTTAACTGATTCATTGTGTCAAAACTGCAGAAATGTACAAGCCCAACACCATATTACTACTAGTGCCAATACAATTTACAGTCACACTGCATCACACAGAACTGTGGTTCTGTAAAAGTTACAGCACATATGACCCACTTCTCATCCAGTGATAGTCCATTACTTTTGTAATCCTTACCACCCCTGTCATACACTATACAATTCTCATTAAACAAAAAGTTATACCTCTTCTCCTTAGCTACACACCCTAAGTCAGTTCCCTACGCCCACCCAGTAGTCAGACTATAAGAACAGCTACAAGGGTCATTTCACCACCCAGGTGGAATAAGCCTAATATGTCCACAGGTAGTCTCATCAGTCGTGCATAAAAGTTGCTGACAGTCCCAAACAAAGTTTTACTTCACCTTCCATGCTCATGTGCATAAACATTCGGATCTACAAACCACAAACAGAAAACTGCGTAAGAAGCAGGCATGCCAACTGCTCCCGACTATTTCCACCACAGTAAAGATTGCGACTGACAGTGTCAAAGCGTTTTCTATGCTAGGAATAAATTCCACATTTGCAGAAAATGAAAGGCAACCTCCCTGGAACTAGTCAGCAAATATGAAGAGCCACTTGACGTATTAAAGCATCTTCAACACAATTTAGGTAAACAACCAAAAAAAAAGCGCTCAGCAAGACTGTAGTGTAGTTCAACAGCAAATCAGAATAGCATGCTGTGTGAACAACTAAGAAAATCAGCACTTCTGTCATACACAATGTTCTTCTTATCCATGTTCCCTTCACTACATTCACCATGTTTGAGGAACTGCCTCCACTAAGCAAAATGATTTCAAGCCGCTATCAGTTTTCACTGTTGGAAGCTTTACTTACATGAGACAATGGCCCAAATGACTTGGAAAATAGTCTTCTCTTTTTTGGCGGAATTTTTAAAAATAAAAGGGATGCTTGATACAGAAAATAAAACCGGCTTTTTTAGCCATATGCTTCAAACAAGAGCAGAATTCCACAGTGTAAGCTGACTAGAACAAGCTAAACAACAGGTTCTCTCACAAGCTAGTATGTAATCCAAATACCATTCCTTGGACATCCCTCCACAGCAAATAAAAGAATCAAAAGGAAAAAAAAAAACAGGAAGAAGACATTGACTTACTCACTTCTTTCTCCAAGTTGGAGTCTGACATCTCTTTTGAGGCTATTGGGCTCATAGACTGCCTGCCATCTGCATTTGATCTTGTTGTCAAAGATGCCTTTTGGAGGCTGATAAGTCACACGCAACTATCATGTCGCTGCCGACCATTTAGGTTGACAAAGCCAAAATAAAAGTCTAGACTGGTTGTTATGCTTGTTTACCTACCAGCAGGTATCCCTCTTCACAAATGCATTTTACAGCTTTAACGTTTCTAAAACATCAAGTACAAAAGTAATTTTCTGTCCTCTCCCCAAAATGTACTTGAGTATGTTTTCTATGTCTTATGCTATCGTTACTGTTTAGCAATCAGGGAAGCCTTTACCCTTACAGATGGCTGTCACTAATATTCCTTGTAAAATAACATGGAAAGACTTCTATGTTAGGTGCAGCAACACTTTGAGCTTTCTGCGTTCATGACATCCTATTCGAAAACACCCATGGCCAATTTACCTTGGAAACTTTGTAGGCCAAGAACCTTCCACCCTGTTCACCGATCATTTCTGGCACAATAGACAATGATACTTCGAAACAAAGTTGAGTGCAAACCTACTGAATTAGCTTACTTTCTGGCATAGACTGTTGTGTTAAAAGATTTGTTTGCTTTTCTTTGACTGGTACATTAGATTTAGGGAGGGGATCAGTACATTAGACTTGGGAGGGGAAGGGGGTATGATGCAAATGGTGGCTTGGATTGCAAGAATATGATTGGCTGCCACCACTTGCTCTATCAAGAACTTTTAAACAGGATTTTCTACAATAACTTTAATGTGAGCTTAATGTAAAAACACGCTGAATCGTAACTATGTAAGGTAATTTACACATTCAGTTACGATTTCAGCGTGTTTTACATTAAGCTCAGCTACAAATCTGGAATGCAGTTTTTCATGCTTGTGGAAGGCACTCGGGAGTAACAGCTTCCAATTAGTATCTTCTCATGACGCACTCTGTGTTAAGCACAGAGGCGCCATGAGAAGGTACGGGGCAAATGAGTTCAACTTTATGTCTCCTCCTAGGTATTATTCTGCCTGTATTTGTTCCCATAATTTCCACTTCAGTAATATGTGTTCCTTCCACTTTCTAAACATCCCATTTCCAATTCTTTTATCTCCTTTGTAATATTCAAAAGTTACATTACTATTCAGTAATATTTGTTATAGGAATGTTTTTCCCTGCCAAAATTATACCTGTTTTGTAGTACTTTTGTGTACTTCAGACTTTTTCCAGATGGTGATGTTTGCACTCACTATTTTACATATACAAGCAGATGCTGATGTGTGACAAACCTATATGATTGGATGGGAGATAGGAAATTCACCTCGGGGATCACTCCTGTGGCTAAGCTTGACAAGGGCACAAGAAAATAATTTTCTTGGGTGGCGAAAGCCAGGGTACCTTTTTGGCTAGGCTTATATAGGCCCTAGGGCCAATAGCCTAGTACCTACCTATGAACCTGTGTAAGCATACAGGAGACCCGGAGGGCAAGCATACAGAAGAGCATCCCTCTGTGACTGTCCCACAGGGGATCCAGGGAGTAAACACTGGTGCATTTTGTACTGGGTCATGGGGGCAAACAGATTGCAGCAGGGAGTGCCACAGTGTCAGAAAATCTAAGCTGCTATCTCTGGGTTTAGGGGCCACTCATGGTGAAGGATATTCCCACTTGAACTGTCTACTAAGATATTGGTCTTCCCCAGGATGTACGCTGCAGTTAGAAATTACTAAGAAGAGACTGCATATTCCACACTCTCACGACTCCCTTGCTTAAGTACCAAACTGCAGACATGTCTGTCTGGACAGCAATCACACCCTTGGAGAGTATGTTCAGAAAGGCCTGCAACTCTGAGAACAGCCCTCATCTCCAAGACTTTGATGTGTAGATTTGCTTCAGAGGATAACCATAATGTCTGGAGTGTCTTCCCTTTGTAATGCACTCCCACCCCAGAAAAGGGATGTCTGTAGTGGCTGTGGCCCGAGGCTGCGGAAGAGCAAAAGGTCATTTGGGAGCAACAAGAGGGGACTCCAACCACCATCTGATCCGAGCCTGACAACTATTTGGAAATCAAGGGATGAGTCAAGTGCAGCTACTGAGTTGCTAGCATCCACTGCAGAATCCTCATAAGGTGCCTCACTAAGGGTACCAAGCAAACTTTTGTTGCCATGTGTCCTAGGAGCCTCAGAATCCAGTGAGCAGGGTTTTTTTGGAATTAAAAGCAGATGAGACATCTCAGCTTGAAGAGGCATTAAACTGTGTTACAAGAGTTTTACTGTCTGAGAAACTGTATCCAAATGGCAGCATATGCACACTAACACTTCTACCAGCTCCAAACTGGACTTTTTGTAGTTCACCATGATCCCTAAGGACAGACGCAAATGAAGTTAGTCTCAAGCTTTGGCAAGAGATGGTCTCACGGAGGTGGTAATGAATCAAGCATCCAGGTACAAGAAGACCTGGAACCTCTCCTGCTTAAGCCAGGCTGCTACAACTACCATGCACTTGCTTGCTAATTAGAAATTGGATTAGGTCTCTAGGGAAGAGTGGCTTTTGGCTTGGCTGTGTTCAGAAATATCCTTCAGGTAGCTATGGACTCTGTCCCGATAGATGAGCAATGATTGAAAATGACAACATCAGATAAAACAGTTACGTACTCAGCATAATGTTCCATCTGTGTTGTCCATTTTCATTCTTCCTCAGCTTCCTTTCCATCAACCCCGTCCATATTGACTCTTGGAAAGATCGAAAGATTTTGGAGGAACTGCTGTTCCTCTGAGTCCCAGATTCTGTTATACTACCATTTCTTATTGTTTTGCAGGTATAAGGGGCAGCAAACAAGATCTGAGGTATGTTAGATGACTAGGGAATTATGGGTAAAGGGAAGAGCTCGAGTTTGTGTTCCACGAGCTGGAAGAAACCTCCGAGTGGATCAGATCCAAACCCAACAGTTGAGGAAGAATGAAAACGGGCAATACAGATGTAACGTTATGGTGAATACATAACTTATATATATATATATATATATATATATATATATATATATATATATATATATATATATATATAAACTGGGATCGTACTAGCTTATCTGTAGAGGAAACAGTGCTTATTGCTGAATAAATTTTCCTCAAGATTTTATTCACTTGCCATTCAAAGCTCAGTTGGTTATTGATGGCAGTTAGTCTTTGTAATCCAAGCTTTCTTTAATAATAGTGCTTTCCATACTATAATGGTAGGAAAAAGTATGCTTACCCATATGCATCACCTTATACTTGGACATATTAAATTTCATGTCAATAAACAGAACCCATTCAAATATTAAATCTAAATAGGTTTAAATTTCATGTTTACCACAGACAGAACAGCAAATACCTAAACAAATACCACAAGGAGCTGGCCAGTAGTCCAAAAGTACTTGTTTTTTATTAAAATACACAATAATTCTGTAGTGCCTCGGCTGTAAAAAGCCTTTAACAGAGTATAATCTCACACATTAATACCTGAATTTATATACTTTTGAGCTTTGTAAATTATTTCATTATCCAGTAAAACAATTAATTAATTACGGTTTACTTAATGACATTATAACAAACACTGTGCATTCTTGATTCAAGCCCCTAGGGCTCATAGTGTCAAATTTAAGAATCAACATGGTCTCTTTTTTCCTTAATACATTTTTTATATGTTGATCACTCATCAATTTATTAGTTTCTACTTTATCTAAAATTGTTGCTTGTAACCCCTCTGGGTTACTACTGTGAAACTCCTTAAAATGAACTGCTACTGGACTAGTTAATTTGCTTTTCCTAATGTCTCTTATCTGTTCTTTGAGCCTGCTTGCAAATTGTCTTTTATTTCCCCCCCACATAAATTTTTTTACAGTGACATTTTAAACCATAAATAGGTTTCTCTGTATTGCAGCTATATATGCCTCTTGCTTGAAATTTTTTTTTCCATTAATATATATAAATTCCTTTGCTATAAACTTACATGTGCTGCATTTTCGACATGAAAATATGCCTAACATTTCTGGGGATGAAACTTAAGCCTGTAGAGGGCATACTGAACTTCCCATGTACTAAAAAATCTTTTATGCTTCTACCTCTTCTAAAGGAGAAGCTGATGTTTTTGTTTTGTAAAAAATCAACTTCCCTCTTTAATCTTGTCCAAGAATATTTTACGTGTTCTTTTAATTTTAAGGTTTTAGGTTTAAAGTTCATGTTGCTTCTTAATTAAAATGACCATCCCAGCAACCTTAACGTCATCAGCAAACATCCAAGACAGAATCTATCCATAGCTGGAAATGACAGCATGAATATTTGTAAAAGAAATGGGCCAAGGACTGAGCCTTGAGGAGTTCTGTTTATAGCATTGCTTCCTTAAACGTGCACCCTTGAATTGTAACTCTTGATGTCCTATTGTATAGTAATGATGTGGCAGTTGAACGTCCTTGTCAGGAAGGCATTTATAATTTGATAGAGGGACTGTATCATAAGTCTTGGATGCATCTAAACACATCACATCAGCTGCTAAGTCTATATCCAGTGCCTCTGTTACATCTGAATAAAAGACTTCTAGATTAGTAGTAGTACACCTTCCCGTAGAAAACACACATTGATATATGTCGCATAATATAACTGATCCTTCAAATTCTTTGTAGATATTGGGATTCTCTCAGAATTTTCCAATAAGACCAGTTAAAGCTATAGGCCTACAATTTTTCTGTGGCAAGTGGCAAACTGTCCTTTCTGTCTGTCAATGATGATAATAAGAGTGCCCTTCCATTGAATCGGGACAACTTCAGATTTCAGGGAGTGCTGAAATAAATGTAATAAAATGTCTGTGATGCTCTGCTTTATGGAAAATAGAAACAGGACATTGGTGCTGTATCTAATCCTATTTTAGCTAAACCCTCTCAACCATCACCATTGTTATATGTGGCATTCACAATTTTCCAAATGAATTTCTTTATCCAGGGGAATTATTCCTTTCTATAAATTGCCCAAATAAATTAGCAAAAAATGCTCTGCTAATAACACTAGGATGCTTTTCTGATCTTTTCTTGAAAAATCAAATAATTATTTAAACTTTCAGTCTTTTGTTCCATTACCTAACATATTTATAAAAAGATTTTATCAACCACATGTCATCCTAAGTTAATTTCATTGCTACACTATCATATGTCTTACATTAGAAGCTTTTTTTTTTTTTTTTTTTTTATATACAAAGCCTTAGACTTTGACGTTTGCCTATAATTCTGCCAAATTCTCTCATTCTTTCTCAAACATGTTCCTATTTTTGAAGTAAATCATGGTAGTTTCCTTAAATTAGTGATTGGATCTTTTTTCCTGAGATACAGTTTTCCAAGAACTTTGACCACATCTCTTCAGTTGATGTCTGGACACCTTTCCGTGCAGTTTTCCTCAGGAGAAAATGGGGATGTTGAAAGGCCCGTTTGACAGTTCCAGTTGGACATTGTAACCATGGAATACATCCGAATTTAAGAGTACACAGTAGAATGCATTCTGATGGTTCCCTTACCATGGCTGCATGTGAGGGAGCTGCAATTGTATTTAAAAAAGGTGGTGTCAAAGCATACATCAGCTAGACACCAGGATTACCCTACAACTGTGGATAAAGAAATATATCTCACGATGGACTTACCAGCCGTGTGCCGTGAAAAGGGAGATGCTGTTCCAGTCCCCACAACCAATGATGACCTTGTAAACAGACTCCTCAGACATAACAGGAGGAGCACATATGGGTAATTGCCAGATATAGGGGACCTGGGGGAGACTGAATGAGATAGAGAAACAAATATTAAAGAAACATTGGCACTCGTTCTGGCCTTCAAAGCCTTTCCCTTTATCATGAAAGAGGGAGTGAGTCCTGCAACCTGAGATGGACAACACCACACTTGTGTGGTACATAAAGAAGCAGAGAGGGACCCGTTCCTGCGTACTATGCAAGGCTGGGAGGTAGCACCACGACTGGGAGGTTTTTGATGGCCTTTTGTGTATCCCTTCATCATAGAATGTGATAACAGACCACTCGGATTCTTATAGATATTCCTCAAGGACACTTTCTTAGACTTGACCAGCAGATTGGGTATACTGGACGTAGACCTGTTTTGCCTCCTGTCTGAACAGACAGCCAGGACAGTTTTACTCTTAAACATACATGCATGTTGGTTGTACTGTTTGATTTGTCTGCAGTGTTTTCTCTATATATTGATATGTCTGTTCTGTCTTGATCTTTAGATATCCATGTGCCTATTATTTCTAATGTGTATTTTTGTAGTGTTGTATATTACCTCTTTGTTTTAATATTTGAAAATGACTTCTCAAAAAATACATGATACACTGTAAAAGATGCAAAATAGAAACGATAGGAGATAGAAGCATAGTTGGGAGTTTCTTGTTTGTCTGATTTTTGCTGTATTTCTCTGAAGCTTTTCTTCCTGGGCCTTTGCTAAAAAGGGGTTTCCAACCCAATCAAACTTTGAGTAAAGAAATGCTAAGTAAATAAAATAAAATGTAGACTTGACCCTTAAACAAAGACATTGAAACACAGACATGAGCTTTGTAATTCCTTGCCGTTAGTAATGCATGTCTTCTGCATGTATCCAGCAGGAGGAGCTGTTTACCTGGGATTGATAGACATTTGTTTTAACTGGAAAAATGCTGCTTAACAGATGTTTCTTTAGAAGCTAATTGCGCTTTTTTGCATCCCTTACTCATTTTTACATGTATTTATTTTGGGCTGTTTTGCCTTGGTGTGTTCTTATTTTCCAGTATTAGTTTTGTTTGCCGATTTCCTGAAGATTCCAGTTTCAAAGTTTGAATTTATGCTTTTAGAATGAAGCATATTTTTGTGCAAGTTTAACATGTTTAATTGCCCAAGCTAATAGTAGGTGTATTTAAATATAAAGTATGCGTTTTAGACAAAGTACATCTGTTCTATCAGTTATGGGACAGTGTACTTCTGGTATGTTGTAACTATGTATTCAGAGCTTATATATTTCATTTTACAGTTGAATTTGCTGGCATGCACTTAACTGATTTGAAATTTGAGTCATGCCAGGGATTGCTCGGAAATGAAAGATCTTCAAGCAGATGATGTTATGATGACTTGCTGAGTGTAGCTCTTTTTTATTACATTACATATTTTTTCTGAGTTTTACTTTCCCCATGTTTTAAGGCTGTTTTTATATATTATTGAAGTGTAATAGACCACCCTAAAGGAGTAATTTACTATGGCCAATTGACTTGTCAGATGTTCTTTTGCTTGTCATTAATTTTCAGTTGTTGAAATTAATGAAAATATAGCAGACTTTACTGTTGAATTTGGTTATAGGATTCTAGGGGTATTTAGTACTCCTTTTTATGAGGAGAAATTGGTCTGAGGGGGGTGGCTTGGAGCTTGTAAATATACATCTGCCTTCTTAGTGGTGTGGTGTTTTACCATTGATATTGTGTATGTATTCCATATGTCTGCTGGCTTGATCTGTGATTGCACCCGATAACATCCCAGACTGCACCCTACACGAGCTCAGGCAGGAATTTCCAGCACCATTAGGTGCCTATTCAATCAAAGCCTGAGTACTGGCTTCGTCCCAGCTGAGTGGAGGACAGCCACTGTCATCTCTTTGCACATAGGTGGAGTGTCCACCGATGTGGGAAATTATAGATCCATCAGCCTAACTAGCCTGATCTGCAAGGCCATAAAATGGATCATCATGAACTTTTATTAATGACGACATTGGCAACCTCCAAGCACTCAATCCCACACAGTTTGGCTTTGTCAAGTGGAGGTAGTGTCTGTTTAATTTGGTTGACTTCATTGAGATGTTTGTTCTGGTACCTCGGCCTTTCGCCTTCTAAGGAATCCTTAGAAGGCGAAAGGCCGAGGTACCAGAACAAACACACTATTTGAAATTCATACCGTGCTTGTATGGTGGATGTTTTGCAGTTCTTTTTGTTTTTTTTTTTGGTTCTTTAAGACAGTCCCAAAGCCATGGACAAGGGGAAGACAGTGCACACCGCTTACCTTTACCTGGCCAAAGCCTTTGACACTATTCCCCACTCTGGCATAATAGATAAACTCTCTCAGTTAGGCATCAATCCATGTGCTTACCAGATGGGTAGCTAACTGGCTCACTGATGGAACCCACCTAGTCAAAATAGGGGAAGCCACCTCAAGCCGCAGACCTGTGACGAGCGGCGTACCCCAGGGTTCGGTCTTGGGGCCTCTGTTATTTGAGACTTTTCTGAGGTGCAGGCCAAAACCAGTGGGCTATGGATGACTAGGTTTACAGATGACTGCAAGCTGGGCACTGTCATCAATTCCCCTTAGTGATGTGGACAATCCTCCAAGAGGGTGTCACCCAAACAAAAGATTAGTGCCAGAAACATAGCCTCAAGCTGTATACCAAATAATGCATCATCATCCCCTTTGGAGAGAGTGATGTCCTCACAAATTATCACATTAATAACCGCGCCCTAAGCACGCCATCAGTCATGAGTGATTTGGGCACCCAGGTTGATAGCAGCCTAAATTTTGATCATCATTTTGCTTCCGTTGTATAGAAAGCTTTCTACATGGCCCACCTCATAGGTAAGGGTGTCTCATCCAGGGACAGGGAGGGCATAATATCTCTGTATTCTTCCCTTATAAGGCCCATTATTGAGTACAATGTCTCATTCGGCATGTATCTTGCAAAGCAATGCAGTAGCTGGAGAGACTACACAGATTCTTCACCAGGAGATACCAGGGCCTCAAAAATCTATTATACACAGGCTAAAGCGCTGTCCCTCTACTCAGTTTCATGCAGACTCCTCAGAGGTGAACTCTGTCTGGCATACAAGGCTGTCTTGGACCCTGCTTTGATGAGACTGCTGCATATCCGCAAGTCAAGCTTCACTTGAGTAACCTGCACATGCAGCCTCAACCTTTTCTGTGACATCAGTAGGATTTGTTGGCAGGACAGATTTGTGTCCTAGAGACTCCCCCATCTGTGTAATAGACTCCCTCTCCATGTCAAGCAGAGTACCTCTCTACCCCTTTTTAAGCGCAACCTGGATAACTGGATGGGAAACAGAAAATACATCTGTCTGATTCCACCCATGTCCCTACTGGCAGGGGCATTGAGTGCTGACTCGTCAAAACATGGGCTAAATTCTTGGCTAGTCTTATAAGGGCCTCAAGGCCAATAGCTTAGTAACTTCCTACAATGGGTGCTGACTCGTCAAAACATGGGCTAAATTCTTGGATAGTCTTATAAGGGCCTCAAGTCCAGTAGCTTCCTACAATCCAAGATACCTAACTGCCAGTGTCTGACTGTGCTTGTGAGACATCATGTGGTCTGTTGTCTTCCTGGGTAAGCAGCCACAGCTTGCCGTTAGCACATTGAAGTTGCATGTGCATTATGTTTGTGTGTAGTTGCTGCATTCTTCATGGACCAATGGTTTAGAGTGGGACTTTACAAGTTTCTGTGGCAAGCGATGATAGTTTTCCATTTATAGTAGCAGTGAAGGCATAACTCTCAATCTCTCATCCAAGAAATCTGGACAAAGCCAAAATATTGGTGTGGGGGCAAGGGCTCAAACTCGGACAGATTTTAAATATTGCTTTTATAAAGTTAACAAGTTGCTAAAATAACTGGTTTTGCTTTAGCATGCATTTCATGAAGGATATGAAGTCTGAAACTGGAATGTTTATCATTATTTAGAGACTTCAGTCCTCAGTGACTTGCCAGAAAACCATAACTTTTATGATAAACCATGAAAAAATAAGAGGCAAAAATCTGGACATTGTGTGAAAATCGGAACTGTTGAGAGGTATGAATGAAGGATGCATTGTGTAAAGGCTTCCCCTAAATGCTGTCAAACATGGTAAACTGATGATTACATATATTAGTATTTTTACATATAAACAGTGTTGTGGTCATTGGATTACCCTTGTGCTGATAGGAAATGTTGTGGACTGAAGGATATAATGTAAAGCCATGCAGTGTAGGTAGTGGTGTCTTATCTGACTTTATTGCCGTCTTCATTGAGTATTTCATCATGGTGATCTTAACAGCAGTACTTGGAAATCATCAGTTGCTCTCTGTGAATGCAAACTTAGCCCAGATTGCTACAACCACTTGTCTTCACTTTTCCGTGTACCTCTGTAGCCCAAAATATGCATTTCATTGCGTTGATTGCTGTACTGAGTCATTTTGACAGAATAGTCCATCTAGCATTTTTCATATTTTCTGTTGTTCCCTTAGCCTGTTAGTCTGGTTTTTAGCCTTGTAGCTCCAGCTTGAGCTTGATTAGATCCTTATTATTTAAGGTTTTATCCACTGTTTAATCTGTGTGATGATATATGCCACAGAACTTCCTTCAACCAGGCTGGACAGTTAGATGTCATCAGTAAGACTGAATAAGTGAGAACCTTCTAGTCCTCCTGTATTTTTTCTGAACCATCTCTGCATCCATTTTGAAACTGCAGTGATGTTCTTCGTGTTTCACTGTTGCAGTCATTACATTTGGGTTATCCTGCTGGCAGGTTGCCCTCAGTCGGCCTGAATTCCAAAGTCTTGGGTCCTGCGTCGGCTGCTGTCACCCCTTCTCTGACGTCAGGTCGTCAGGGGTATAAAAGAAGCAGTCGATGCCATTTTCTCTCTTTTCTTGCTGTGCGGTGCCCGAAGCAGAAGCAGTTCGCAAGTGCCGGTCAGCTGACTCCTGAGATTTTCGTGTTCGAATTTCAGATCCGAAGTCTTCAATAAAGCTAAGTACCCCGTTGGGGAAACTTTTTTCTTGCTCCAGACCGATGTCAGAAAAAGTAAATAATTGTATTTCTTGTGGAAAGCAAATACCTCATAAGGATTTTCATTCTTACTGTATTCCTTGCCTAGGCCCTGATCACAACGTTTCTGGTTGTCGGTTTTGTACTAGATTTAACCAGCGCACTATTAAGCGTCCGTATGATTTTGCTTTAAACTATTTTGGACGCCGGTTTAATTATCCAGAAATGTCATCGGATAGCCATCCGACTACCGGAGTTCACAAAAAACGCAAAGAAAAGGAGAGAGATAAACAACCGAGGTCCAAAACCGATGACGAAGCTTCTCCTAAGCTAGTCGCAGGTTCGCCGGTTCTCAGTGAGGCGCTTTCGCAGCCCCTGATGCCCGCTACTTTAGAGTCGCAAGCCGCTACCGACTCCCATGTGGAGTTGGCCATGCCGCTGGAAACTCAAGGTATTGGAGCCTCTGATACTATTCCCTCAGATGGGTCTGGAGGTGCTGAGCAGGCACCGGCTTCTGAGGGCATATTCAGACCTAAACATCTTTACATTAAACTGACTTCAGCTTCAAAGGCAAATACTAAAACACCTTCTAAAGCAAAGAAACAAACTCAAGAGCCATGTGGACAGGCCTCTATACCCAAAAAAAAACAGATGCTCAAAATGGCCGAAGACTTGATTACCTTGATCAGGGGTTCACATCCCCCTCCTGATAAGAGGCCTAGGCAAGACTGACTATGAATCTTCAGATCAGGTTTCTATTTCTTCTGATTCCTCTTTTGATCAGGAGTATTCTCTTCCCCCCTGTGAGGATTCTGATGCTGAAGAATCCATACCTTCAGCTTCTCCTCCAGAGGACTATTCTTTTGGGGAAATCTTGCATACCATGAGGGGGCATTTCCACTGGGAGAGCCACGATTTTTTTCAGAATCTAAAAAGAGGCTCAGGGATTTCCTTTTACTACCTCAACACAGGCCTCTGGCTATTCCATCTGTGTTAGACATTGTAGATGTGTTTTCGGAGTCTAGTCTTACCCCTGACTCCTTACCTCCAGCTCCTGTTAAGTATGACAGATATTACAGGGTTCCTGACCCTCATAAATTCCTTTTTAAAAACCCTTCTGCAGACCCAGAAACTATTTCATAGGGTCCCAAAGGAGTTTAGGCTTCCGCTGCAAAAAACCCTACCCCCTCTGACAGAGATTCTAGGGCACTGGATAGATGGGGAAAGAAGGATGTTAAGTTGTCAGTCTCGCCTTCATTCTTGCTGGATGGGTTCAGAGCTGAACCTCGGCTCCGACTCGGCCTAATACTAAAGCTCGAGAGCTATTTTTACCGGCTCGAGGCTATGCTATGTCCCATAATGCTAGGCATCCTATATCCAGATCTCGTTTGCCACTTCAGCTACGAGGTTGCGTTTTCACCGGCTCCAGGTCGTATTTAAGATTTTTTATATTTACAACTAGTTTTTGATAGATATTTTTCCCTTAGATCTTTTCTGGTAGTGTTAGTAGTCTCTCGGATAGTCTCCCCCCCTTTATTAATAGTTTTTGAAAGAATTTTCAGAAGGTGGGGTCAACCTTGCTGCAACCTTTTTGCAACACCTCTAAACAGCAAGTGCCCAGACTTCTTCACCCTCTTCCCTCTCCCAGGTCTACCCCCCAGAGACGCTCTAGTTCACGATTGGCCCCGGGGTCTTCTGTATGCATTCCCCCCCCTTTCCCTTGATTACTCAATTAATCCAGAAAGCAACTGCCTTGAGAGCCAGGATGATCCTCATTGCCCCTTACTGGCCTTGAAAAATTTGGTTTCTATTCCTGCAATGCCATCTACTGGAGCAGCCCTGGCATCTGGACCCAGTGCCAGATCTTCTGACCCATCAATCGGGCGGGCTGCATCAGTCCCTTCGATCTCTCAACCTCACAGCTTGGTTATTCCACTTCCAACCCTAGCCAGGCTTCCCCTTATCTGTCAACCAGTTCGCGATATCATCCTCGCTTCTCACAAGTCCACTACCAGAACGACTTATGCTAGCAAATGGAAGCGTTTCTCTATCTGGGCAGGGGAAAAACACGTGGACCCCTTTACGGCTCCTGTCCAGACAGTTCTAGAGTTTCTAGCAGAACTCTTTCGATTGGGCTCCTCCTCAGCTACCATCAAAGTTCAACTGGCAGCTATTGCATATTTCCACGTTGGCTTGTCAGAGACCAGCATCATGTCCCACAAACTTTGCAAAGCCTTTTTAAAAGGAACCCTTTTACTTAGGCCCCCGGTTAAGGACCCTTCCCCACCGTGTGACTTAAATTTGGTACGGTCTTCTTTAATTCTTCCTCCCTTTGAGCCGGCGGCTTCTTGTTCATTGAAGTTGCTCTCATGGAAAACACTCTTCTTAGTATCCATCACCTCAGCAAGACGGGTCTTGAAACTTCAAGCCCTTTGTGTTCACCCTCATTATCTTCTTTTTCAGAAAGACAGTGTGTCACTTATGACTAATCCATCTTTTTTTACCCAAAATAATCTCAGAGAAAAATCTGAATCAGACCATAGATCTTCCAGTCTTCTTCCCAAATTACACCAGTAGATCTGAACGAAAGTTACATTGTTTGGACGTTCACCGTCAATTACGCTTCTACCTGGATAGAACTAAGCAGATGAGAAAATCAAACCAGCTCTTCCTGTCTTATGCGGAAGGGAAGCAAGGCCAACCAGTCTCTAAGATAACTTTGTCCAGGTGGTTGTCCTGTCTTATCACGTTGGTCTATCAGTTGAGGAACAGGGAACTTCCTACTAAGCCTAGAGCCCACTCAACCAGAGCTTTAGCTTCTTCAGTAGCCTTTCAGGCAAGATTGCCGATGGATTCCATTTGCGCAGCGACCACTTGGGGCTCTCCTCATACCTTCATTTCTCATTACAAGCTCGATATGGCCTCCAGACGTCGGGCTGATTTTGGTTCCGCTGTACTCAAGAGTTTGTTCCATTGAGCCACCCAGGATTTAGGTGCTAGGGGCGGTGTCCCATCCAGCAAGAATGAAGGCGAGATTGACAACTTAACATTGAGAAGTTATGTACTTACCATAATGTTCCATGTTTAGTTGTCTTCATCTCGCTTTCTTTCTTGCGTCCCACCCTCCATTCCCCTAGCCTGGGAAGATCTAGAGTACCTTGTGAGAGTTATTGCCACCTAAGTTATATCCCCAGCTAGCTCCCTCTTTTTTGCTAGCTCTTCTAGAGGGGTTTATATATATATATATATATATATATATATATATATATATATATATAGATATAGATATAGATAGATAGATAGATAGATAGAGATAGATAGATATATATAGAGAGAGAGAGAGATAGATAGATATATATATATATATATATATATATATATATATATATATATATATATATATATAGAGAGAGAGAGAGAGATAGATATATATAGATATATATATATATATATATATATATAGATATGTATATAGATTAGCTATATATATTTGTATATATATAGATATATATATAGAAATATATATAGATATAGATATAGATATATATATATATATATATATATATATATATATATATATATATATATATATATATCTTTATTCTTGTATCTATGGTTAGGTGGATTATTCTCTGTTGTGGTGGGACATATATGTCCATAGTGTTAGCTATCAAATGAGATCTGGGTATATCACGCCTAGCATTATGGGACATAGCATAGCCTCGAGCCGGTAAAAATAGCTCTCGAGCTTTAGTATTAGGCCGAGTCGGAGCCGAGATTCAGCTCCGAACCCATCCAGCAAGAAAGAAGGCTTGAAGAAGTCAACTAACATGGAACGTTATGGTAAGTACATAACTTCTCATTTACACATCTGCTACCTTGGCTATAAGGGCCTTAAACTGTCAGTTTCATATGCTCAAATATCGGCAACATGTCATGGCGTTGTTTTAACAGAAAATGTTAAACTCTGAATGTGCAGAAAACAAGGAAATGCAGGATTTATTGCATGCAGCTGAACAAGTTGGAAAGCATACTTTGCAATGTGGTTTTGATTCTTTGGAGGCCTCCTGCAGGGCTGCAGTTACGGGTTCTGTAATTAGGAGGCATGCTTGGTTAAAGGAACAAAATCTGCCTGATCATGTTAAGGTTAAATTATTAGATGCACCTTTACAGCATGATACTTTGGTGTTAAGGCAGAGGAGGTGTTAAAGAAAATGGAGGACAAAGCTAAATCTATGCAAACTGTCAAAGATTTCTTACAAGTACAGCCACCTAGGTTTAGTAGACACTGGCCTATGAAGAATTGGTCCTTTCCTGTGTCAGACAGACCTCAAAGGGGCAGATCCAGATGCCCTAGAGGCAGATCCCAGGTGCAAGGTTCATACAGGTCAAAGCAATGGGGTGCTTCTAACAGCAAAGACAAATCACAACCATACAGGAAACAGTCCCAATGACTTCCCCCTGCCCGCATCAAGCACTTATCTCCTGGCAGCACCCTTAGGGGGAAAATTAGCACTTTTTTCTCAAAACTGGCACATTATAACCCAGGACAAGTGGGTTCTAAATATAGTGTCACAAGGCTACAAGTTCCATTTCCATACCCTGCCAAAGGCAAACGGCTGGCCAGATCTGCCAAAAAATCAATGGGCAGAGGTACAAAAACAAGTCTCATCCCTCTTGGACAACGGGGGCCATTCAACAAGTACCAGAGCAAGAGCAGGGACAAGGAATTTACTCAAGACTGTTTTTGGTACCCAGAAAGGACAAGGCCTGGAGACCAGTGCTGGACTTATCTATTCTGAACACATTCCTGGATATACCAAAATTCAAAATGTTGACTTTGCGGCAGCTTCTGCCCATGCTGGGCAAGAACGCTTGGCTTGTGACTTTAGACCTAAAAGAGGCATACCTGCATGTCCCAATCAGACAATCATGCAGAAGATACCTCAGATTCAAGGCTGGCTCAATGCATTTCCAATTCTCTGCACTGCCCTTTGTCTTATCTACTGCGCCTAGGGTCTTTACAAAGTGCCTGGCACCAGTAATTGCATTCTGCAGGCAAAGAGGAATACAAATATATCCTTTCTTGGATGACTGTCTAATTCAAGCAGAGAACAAGGACATTCTTCTACAGCATCTGGCGTTTGTGAAAAGACTTTTAACATGCCTAGGGTACACAGTCAATGAAAATAAATCAAAACTAGTACCCCCTCAAGAGATAATATTCCTGGGTGCAAGCTTAAATAGAACTGTCCAGATGGCTTATCTCATGCCAGACAAACACAGGCAACTGACTACCTATTTCAAAATGTTGGCAACAAAGGCCCAGTTATCTGCAAGAAACATTCTGCAAGCTTTGGGCTTCATGGCATCCTGCATCCTGTTAATTCCATATGCAAGATTGCATATGAGGAAACTTCATTGATAACTAAAAAGTGTTTGGACTCAACACTGCCAGAGCCTGGAAACAATGATTACTCTCATTCCCTGCCTGCAACAGGAGTTTCGATGGTGGGCGAAGGCTTGTCACCAAAACAAGGGACAGCCATTCACATTACCCCCAGTCAGGCAGACACTAACAACGGATGCATCAGATTATGCCTGGAGGGCCCACATGGCAGGAAGATGCATTCTCAGAACACATGGTCCTCAAATCAAATGCATCTACATATCAATCAAAAAGAGATGCTAGCTGTTCAAAATGCCCTGACAGCCTTCAAGGACCTACTTCATCCGGATCAACTACTGATAAAGACAGACAAAACCACGGTCATGTGGTATATAAACAAGCAGGGGGCACACATTCTTACCCCTTTGCAGACTAGCCATGACTTTGTGGGACACAGCATTGACTTACCAAGTACATCTGCAGGCACAATTCCTGCCAGGAAAGGAAAATACTCTAGCAGACGAACTAAGCAGAAACCTCATGTTTCCCCACGAGTGGCAGCTGGATCCACAAGTCTTCAGCATGATAACAAGGAAATGGGGAAGCCCGGACATAGATCTATTTGCCTCCCCTCACAACTACCAACTAAAAAGATTCTGCACAAGGACTTATCACAGACAAGCATGGAAAGTGGATGCCCTATCTTTCAGCTGGAAAAAACTATCAGTGTATGCCTTTCCTCCACTGCCTCTCCTCCCCAAGGTACTTCTAAAGGTCAGACAGAAGAAGCCAAAGATGATACTGAACTCAAAGAAGAGCTAAACCTAAACATAAAACTACTGTTCAGTCTCAGCCTTACTACAGGATATGTGCCCAAAGAGTGGCGTACAGCAACAGTGGTCCCTCTCCATAAAGGTGGTGCCTCAACGGATCCTGGAAACTATCGCCCCATAAGCCTGACTAGCTTGGTCTGCAAAGCTTTGGAAAGGATCATCATGGACCTCATAAATAAAGATATTGGGGACCTACAGACACTGGATCCTACCCAGTTCGGCTTTGTTAAGGGCAGATCCTGCCTCTTAAACCTGGTTGATTTCTTTGAAACAGTCACCAAGGCCATTGACGAGGGGAAGGTGGTCCACACAGCCTACCTGGACCTCGCAAAAGCCTTCGATACAATACCCCACTCGGGCATTATAGATGAGCTCACCAGCTTAAATATAAACCCCTATGTCACTAGATGGATTGCAAACTGGCTCAAGGACAGAACCCACATGGTTAGAATTGCTGGAGCCATGTCAGACTCCAAACCAGTTACAAGTGGTGTCCCACAAGGCTCAGTCCTGGGACCTTTCTTGTTCGGTATATATTTCTCGGAGGTACAGGCCAACACGGAAGGACTGTGGCTGACCAAGTTCGCAGATGACTGCAAACTGGGCGCCATAATCGACTCTCCAGCCGACACAAGCATCCTTCAAAAGGGCCTCTTAGAAACAGACAACTGGTGCCAGAGCCATGGCCTCAAGCTAAATGCCAAAAAGTGTGTAGTCATCCCCTTTGGCAAAAACAAAGTGCCCACAAATTACCACATAGGTGGTAATCCATTAAGTACAGAAGTAATTAGGGACCTGGGGACCCAAGTTGATAGCAATCTCTCATTTCCGTGGCCAAAGTGGTTAGAAAAACATTGTATATAGCCCACCTAATCATGAAGGGATTCACATCTAGATCAGGGGAGGTCATCATGCCTCTTTACTCATCCCTCATCAGGCCCATAATTGAGTACAATGCCCCTTTTGGGATGTACCTTACCAGACACCTGCAGCAACTGGAAAGACCCCAAAAGTACCTTACCAAGAGATCAAAGGGCTCAAACAGATGCCATATGCTGCCCGGTTAAAGAAACTCCAGCTCTACTCAGTGGCATACTGCCTGTTCAGAGGCGATCTGTGCCTGACGTATAAAGCCATGTCCAACCCGGAATTAATGGACATGCTGCACCTCAGAAAATCCAAATCCCATCGAGCTACGCGCTCGAGAGACTTGAACCTCAGCACTGAAATAAATAGGACATGCTGGAGGGACAGATTCATAACCCAGAGGCTGCCTTCACTCTGGAATAAAATCCCAGTCCAGGTTAGGCAGAGTCCCTCATTGACTCTTTTTCAAGAGGAATCTTGATGAGTGGATGGGAGATCGTAGGTTTACCCCGGGTATCACTTCTGTGTCACTGTTAGACAGAGGCACAGTATACTAACCTCGAAAAAGGGCATAGCAAAATAAATTTAAAATGGGTGGCGAAAGCCAAACACATTCTGGCTAGGCTTATAAATGCCCTAGGGCAGATAGCCTAGTATGAACCTATGAACCTATGTAATCATACAAGCACACCTCTCAGTAAAGCTGTGATGGATGTCATTTTGGAAGCCAGAAGGTCTAGTACTAGAAAATCTTATGCTGGAAAATGGTAGAGATTCTGTGCTTGAAACCAGACACAGGGAACTGATACAGCTGTACCAAATATTCCTCAGATTTTGAAATACTTAACTGAGATGCTGGACAAAGGCCTATATTTTCATCCATTAAAATTCATGCCTCTGCCATTTCAGCTCATTACAGTACAGAGCCACCAATCCTTTCTCATCCTTTATTAAAGCAGTACCTCAGAGGAGCCAAAAATGTAAGGCATCCAAGGAGATCACCAATACCTGCATGGGACCTCAACTATGTCTTTGAAAAACTCACCCTGCCTCCTTTTGAGCCAGCTGCTACTGCTGATATAAAGTTTTTATCTTGGAAAACAGCTCTGCTCCTAGCAATAACTTCTGCAAGATGAGTTTCAGAGCTACAGGCACTCATGGCTGTGGAACCTTTTATCATGTTTTATCCAGACAGGGTTTCTCTGAGGACAAACCCAACATTTATGCCCAAGGTGGTTTCCAGTGTGGCTCTTAACCAAACTATTCATCTGCCAACTTTTTATCCAAATCCACAGAACAAGGGGGAGAGAATTCTGCATTCTTTGGATTTACACAGACAGCTTAGATTCGACTTGGACAGAACCAAAGTTTTCAGGAAAACAGAGCAATTACTAGTGGCATATGCTGCAGGATCACAAGGAAAGGCTATGTCAAAGCAGAGTATTTCAAAGTGGATAGGCCACTGCATTCGATTCTGCTATTTTCACCATGGCAAGCCAGTGCCTAAAGGCATTAGGCCACATTCAACCAGAGCTGCAGCCACTTCAGCAGCCTTGTTCAGGGGATTACCAACCAAAGACATTTTAGAGGCTGCTACTTGGAGTTCAGTGCACACCTTTACAAAGCACGATCATCTGCCACTTGACTCTAAATCCAGGCCAGGCTTTGCCACTGCAGTTCTGCAGGGACTCATAGCTGCTCCTAATGTTATTTAGCTCCGGCTTCCCAACCATAGCTTTGGGACTCTACCCAAATGTAATGACTGCAACAGTGAAACACGAAGAACATAGTACAGTTGTGTACACTTGACATAAATGTAGATGTTCGAGTGTATTCACTGTTGCAGTCCAGGTTACCCACCCGCCATCCCCCTTTTTTCTTCTGGAACTTCTTTCCTTCTCTGATTTATACAACTTATGTGGTGTATTTGCTTGTAGATGAAGGTAAAGTTTATATTGGTGCATATATTTATATAATTTATAGGATTTTATATATATATATATAAATTTTGGCTACCCTTTCAGGGGGCACTTGACATCTGGGGCAAGAAAAACTGAAGAAAATGGCATCTGCTGCTTCTTTTATACCCCTGATGACCTGACGTCAGGGAAGGGGCGACAGCAGCCGACGCAGGACTCAAGACTTTAGAATTCAGGCCGACTGAGGGCAACCTGCTAGCAGGATTACCCCAATGTAATGACTGCAACAGTGAATACACTTGAACATCTACATTTATGGTAAGTATACACAACTGTACTTTCTATGTGTGAGCCAGTTTGCAACCCACTTAGTGATGTAGGGGTTGATGCCTAGCTCAGTAAGTTTTTCTATGATTCCTGTGTGAGGAATGGTATCAAAGGCCTTGGCCAGATCAAGGTAGGCTGTATGAACCACCTTACCTTCATCCACAGCTATGGTGACTGACTCAAAGAAGTCGACCAAGTTGAGCAGATATGATCTACCCTTCACAAAACCAAACTGTGTAGGATCCAGAGTTTGAAGACTCCCTATATCCTTGTTTATTATGTCCATAATGATGCGTTCCATAGCTTTGCATATCAGACTAGTCAGGCTAATGGGGAAATAGTTCCCAGGGTCTGTAGTCGCTCCTTCTTTGTGGAGAGGGATGACTGTAGCAGTGTGCCATTTGGTAGGGACAAAGCCTGAGGTGAGGCTGTGAGTGAACACAGGTGAGGTGCCAGTTCACTCTGTAGTTCATGTATGACACAGCCAGGGATACTGTCAGGTCCCATAGAAGCTGTATTCTTGGCCTTGGACAGTGCTGTTTTAACCTGTGCAGCAGTAATACTGGGTGCCTGGCAATCTACTGGTATTGTGATTGGTCCTTTGGGGGGGGGGGGGTAAAGTTAGCACTTAATCTATCTGCCAGTATATTTGCAATATCTGTTGGCTCTGTATAGGGGGTACCACTGTGCAGTAGCTCAGAGCAAACCTGGATATTGCCATGGAGATTCTTTACATAACTATAGAAGGCCTTGTGGTTGTCGTTACTATCTGCTGCAATTCTGTTTTCGTAGCTAGCTTTAGAGGATTTGATGAGGTATCTCAACATTTTGTTGAGGCTGATAAGGGAGTTTTTCCAGTCTTGGGACATCACCTTATTCTGCATCAGTTTCCTCCTCCTGTTGTAGAGTTTGTTTATGGCAAGGGACCACCAGATTGGCTTCCTTTTTTTTGAGGAGGCATCTTAGTTCTATTGGGTATGGTGAGATCCATGCATTTGTGTACGTGTTAGTACAGTGCATTGGTGTATGTTTAGTGGTCATGCAACTATTCTCCATTTGCATGGGTACCGTGAAATTAGCCACCTCTGTTTTTAGGAGCCCAAAGTTAGCTATGGATACATTTTTCATGTTTGTTACCTTTATTGGGGGTGGGGGGGGGCGTGGGAGGGATGTGGATTTCCAAAGTGATTAGCTTGTGATCGGATCTGACCAGAAAGGAGTTGACTATTGGTGTAGAGCATTAGTCTCTCATGTTAGTAATGGACAGGTCAAGGATGTTGCTACCTGTAGTGGGGGGTATGAACGAGCTAGTCCAGGACACTGGAATTAATGAATTCCAGAAATTATTAGGTAAATATATTGGTACATGAGTAGTTTTCCCACTTAATGGAGGGGTAGTTGAAACTGCCCATTATGCAAGAATTAGATTGGACCCTAATATTCTCCAGGGTGCTTAGGAATGTGGAGTGTGAATCTTGGGACCTGGTTGGGGACCTGTAACAGGTTACGGCCTGAATTGCTGTCTTTACCCAGTATTATCTGCCCCTGAAGTATCTCAGATGTGTTCTGGTTGGTTACCAGTCTAGAGGTGTGTGCATCCTTTATAAATATGGAAACACCACCGCCTTTGGAGCTTCGGTCCAAGTTCTGGGGCTGAAAGGTGTGGAATGAGTTATAGTCTGGTAGTGCAGGGGTGCTTTCTGCTGCCTTGAACCAAGTCTCTGTTACAGCACAAATGATGTTTTCCATTTTAAGGAGTACTTCAAGTGAGTGAATTTTGAGATTTAGTCTTATAGCATTGAGCAACCTGACCCTCAAATTGCATTTGTTTGTAGCTGTTTTGGTGGTAATCTGGTGTTTGGAACACCTCCTAAAAAAGACACTGTAGGGGTGGGAAGAGCCTTGGCCAGTATCTGGAAGCCCAGGGGTGGCAGATGCAGGCCATCTCTGGCAAAGCATAAGAGGTCTGTCAGTCATCTTATCCCAGGCAGACAGATACTGGATTCCCTTAGAATGACACCAGAAACTTAGCCAATTGTTGAAATGAATCATTTTCTGCTTGTACTGTGGCGTCATTCTGGGTGATGGTAGCATGCTGCTCATGGCGAGGGTCATACTCGCCTAGGCTACATAATCCGAGAGCTCCTCCATGTCTCTCTTCATGTAGTCCAGGGAGGTACGTCTCAGGTCATTCCCACCCACTATACAATGACAGAGTCATATTTGTACCTGTTGTTGAGGGACCTGAGTGCGTGTGTTATGTTGCGGATCCTAGTACCTGACAAGGCAGCTGACTTACTTTCTCCTTATTCAGTCTAGTGAGTGGGACATCAGTGTGCCTCACTGTCGAGTCACCTATGACTAGTGTGTTGAGCATGCTGTTTTGTCTCAGGGTCTTTGGTTGAGTGGCACACTGTTTAAGAGAGTTGTGTCTCGTGATTAGTGTTGTGGTGGTGGTAGAGTTCGTTTCTGCCTTGGAGGTCTCTGTTTGCTTAGATTTTTATTGAGAGCGTCTGTGAAGGTAGGTGTGTGGTTTGTGTTTTTTTGTGAAGGCAATGCTGGTGTGTGTTCTGGAGGGCTACGTGTTTCATGTGGTGTGGTGCAAGTGTTGACCTTCTCCTCTTGTCCAGCTTTTCTGTGGATGTATTATATCATAAAAATGACCTTAACTTAGTTTATTGTAACTTAAACAGCTATTAATTTAAATGTACTGTTTAAGGCTGTGTGAAACTGTGACATTAAGTCTGAACTTTCTCTCTCCCATGGCCCACCTCTGGAGTCTTTTGTCAGTCTTTTATAGTACAGACATTTTAAAACATAAAGGATAATCAAATGTGTGTGTCTGTCTGTGTCTGTGTGTACGTAAGGTGCTGTTGGAATTATTCCATGAAGTCTCATAAAAATCTTTGCACATCCTCTTCCTAAGTTGGTATTAAGTTTTACCAAGGTAAAAGGAACAACACATTTGTCAAATAGCTACATAATTCTGCTATTGTCACAGTTTGTTGAATATGGTTATTTGATATGTTTACCCATGTATTTTATTGGTAAATTGTCACACTCTGACATCTTTGCATTGGTTACAAGAAACACACTTCTTAGTACCTAGTATTTTGACTGTACATTGGGGGGGGGTCCTATTTTTCCATATTTATTTGATTTTTTCCCCATTTTGTATACAGATAAGGGGTTCTGGTCGAGTACTTCACATATTGCTGGGTCAGATTTGAAATTACTTCAATTTTCTTTATAATTTGTATAATTAAAAATGCCTCTGTATTGAATTGAAAGACCTTAGCCTTTCCAAGTCTGACATCGGTCTCTTTGCCTCGTATTAATGTAATTGCACTGTAGTGGTTTGAATCTATTTAGTCTACCCTCTGTTACTTCCTCACTCAACTTGGTTACAAAAATCTAACAGGTACCCCCTTTCTGAAATTTTACTATTGACACATCCTTCTCTGTTATAAAAAAATCTGTCTGAAATCATTCTGGCCAGTCTAACCAACTGACCTTTTACCAGTTTTTTTCCTTTGTAAATAGTGGTGGCATGAACTGAAATGCAGGTAAGAATTTGAGAAAATGTGCTTCCTGGATACATTGGAAGCAAAGCCTTTGACATTTTTATTCAAGGTAATGTCTGAAAAATTGATTTGGTTCTGTTTGAAAAAAATAAGGGAATTTTTTAAAAATCAAATAGTTATTGATACAATCAATAATTTCAATAATTTTTGATTCTTCATCCTCCCAAAAAATACAAATGTCATGGAATAAGTAATTCAGACTTGTATAATCACGTCACTTCAATATTTGATAGGCATGGTTGTGAGTTGATGAATATTTTTAATTACAGAAAATGAACAACAAATTTAAAAACTTGTACAACTACACATATCAGATAATGGTACTAAAACTGATTTAGTATTATTTTCTTGGGGGGAGTACTTTTGTGTGGGCATTTCCCATGATATCTCTGGCGAAGGCTGGTGGTACCTGGAGGGCATAATCCAAAGGGGGAATTAAGGGGGTAACATGGCTGTGCTTATGTGGAGGCGGGTTGAGATGCATGCTCCCATTGCAGCCCAAGTACTTATCTGGAGGGAGGGGAAGGAAACCAGGGTAGGCCATAAGCCCCCCCCCCCCCAAGATGCTTATAAGCTCCACATCTGCCCTAGTCATAAAATAATTGTAGTCCAGGAGTGGAGTGATTGGCAGACTCTGTAATGGATGTGGGACATTGGAGATGTCTGCCATAATGAAGCAGGGAAGCAAGGCAGTCCCAACAACACTTAAAGTAGTTTACTTGGCTCTGCTGAACTGTATTGTCACAGAACTGAATTAGCATGCTTAGTGGTTCTTGTTGAGGTCCCATGGTAAGTGGTTGTAGTACTGACCTTTTTTTTTTTTTTTGGTCATTTCCCAGTCACTGATGGTGTTCAAGTTTACTTAGTTACATGAAGCACTAGTGACCCTTAATTACACAGGGAAAAAGGAAAATACATTGCAGTGGGTTCACTGCTTAATTGGGTAAAAACTTGTATCAGCTTAAAATGCACGCTGCTAAGATGTTTGCTTAATTTAATTGGCATATTTAGGTTTAAAAGTTTGAAGTATTTCAGGTAGGTCAGTGAAGGAATATGTAATTGATTGATGATGATCTACATGTTGCAGTAGTACTTATAGCAGCACTTCAGCTGGACATGGACCCACCTTGTGTCCTACCTTCCAGAGCCCAGGAACCTTCCCCCTCCATACCAGGCAGGCGTCTACCCCTCAGGAATCTCGGGATATTCCCTTATACAAAGTTAATATCTCCCTGCACCATTTTAGAGTTTTTTTGCCACAGATTATGACATTTGTACCGCTTTTTTGCATCTGTAATCCATTATTGATTGGCTTGCTCTGCCTGTTCTATAAATCAAATAAGTACTCCACTGGAAAAATATTTTTCTTATGGCTAATTGTATTTTGTGAGTTGGATCCAACGCTGTGTAATTTATTAGGGTTGGATGCCTAGTTAGATAGATGTTCTTCGTGTTTCACTGTTGCAGTCATTACATTTGGGTAATCCTGCTGGCAGGTTGCCCTCAATCGGCCTGGGTCCTGCGTCGGCTGCTGTCGCCCCTTCCCTGACGTCAGGTTGTCAGGGGTATAAAAGATGCGGCCGACGCCATTTTCTTTAGTCTTTCTTGCCATGCGTGCCCGAAGCAGAAGCAGTTCGCAAGTGCCGGTCGGCCGACTCCAGAGATTTTCATGTTCGAGTTTCAGATCCAAAATCTTCAGTAAAGCTAAGTACCCTGTTGGGGAAACTTTTTTCTTGCTCCAGACTAATGTCAGAATAAGTTAATAATTGTATTTCTTGTGGAAAGCAAATACCTCATAAGGACTTTCATTCTTACTGTATTCCTTGCCTAGGCCCTGATCAGTTGCTGGTTGTCGGTTTTGTGCTAGATTTAACCAACGCACTATTAAACGTCTGTATGATTTTGCTTTAAACTATTTTGGACGCCGGTTTGATTATTCAGAAATGTCGTCGGATAGTCATCCGACTACCGGAGTTCACAAAAAGCGCAAAGAAAAGGAGAGAGATAGACAACCAAGGGCCAAAACCGACGACGAAGCTTCACCTAAGCCAGTCGCCGGTTCACCGATTCTCAGTGAGGCACTTTCGCAGCCCCTGATGCCCGCTACTTTAGAGTCGCAGGTCGCTACCGACTCCCACGTGGAGTTGGCCATGCCGCTGGAAACTCAAGGTATTGGAGCCTCTGATACTATTCCTTCAGATGGGTCTGGAGCCGCTGAGCAGGCACCGGCTTCTGAGGGTGTATTCAGACCTAAACATCTTTACATTAAACCAACCTCAGCTTCAAAGGCAAAGACTAAAGCACCTTGTAAAGCAAAGAAACAAACTCAAGAGCCACATAGACAGGCCTCTATGCCCAAAAAACAGATGCTCAAAATGGCCGGAGACTTAATTACCTTGATCAGAGGTTCCCAACCCCCTCATGATAAGAGGCCAAGGCAAGAGACTGACTATGAATCTTCAGATCAGGTTTCTATTTCTTCTGATTCCTCTTCTGATCAGGAATATTCTCTTCCCCCTATGAAAATTCTGATGCTGAAGAATCTATTACTTTAGCTTCTCCTCCAGAGGACTATTCTTTTGGGGAAACCTTGCATACTATGAGGGAGCATTTCCACAGGGAGAGCCAAGATTTTTCAGAATCTAAAAAGAGGCTCAGGGATTTCCTTTTACTTCCCCAACACAGGCCACTAGCCATTCCACCTGTGTTAGATATTGTAGATGATGTGTTTTCGTAGTCTAGTCTTACCCCTGACTCCTTACCTCCAGCTCCTATTAAGCCAGACAGATATTACAGGGTCCCTGACTCTGATAAATTCCTTTTTAAAAACCCTGCTGCAGACCCAGAAACTATTTCACAGGGTCCTAAAGGAGTTAAGGCTTCCGCTGCAAGAAAACCCTATCTGACAGAGATTCTAGGGCACTGGTTAGATGGGGAAAAAAGGTTTACACATCTGCTACCTTGGCTATAATGGCTTTAAACTGTCAGTTTCATATGCTTAAATATCAGCAACATGTCATGGCATTGCTTAAACAGAAAATGTTATTAAACTCTGAATGTGCAGAAAACAAGGAAATGCAGGATTTATTGCATGCAGCTGAACAAGTTGGAAAGCATACCTTGCAATGTGGTTTTGATTCTTTGGAGGCCTCCGGCAGGGCCGCAGTTATAGGTTCTGTGTTTAGGAGGCACGCTTGGTTAAAGGAACAAAATCTGCCTGATCATGTCAGGGTTAAATTATTAGATGCACCTTTACAGCATGATACTTTGTTTGGTGTTAAGGCAGAGGAAGTGTTAAAGAAAATGGAGGACAAAGCTAAATCTATGCAAACTGTCAAAGATTTTTTACAAGTACAACCACCTAGGTTTAGCAGACACTGGCCTTCAAAGAATTGATCCTTTCCTGTGTCAGACAGACCTCAAAGGGGCAGATCCAGATGCCCTAGAGGCAGATCCCAGGCGCAAGGTTCCTACAGGTCAAAGCAATGGGGTGCTTCTACCTCCAAAGTTGGAGAAGACAAGTCACAACCATACAGGAAACAGTCCCAATGACTTCCCCCTGCCGGCACCAAGCACGTATCTGCTGGCAGCATTGTTAGGGGGAAAATTAGCACTTTTTTCTCAAAACTGGCACATTATAACTCAGGACATGTGGGTTCTAAATATCGTGTTACAAGGGTACAAGTTCCATTTCCATACCCTGCCAAAGGCAAACGGCTGGCCAGATCTGCCAAAAAATAAATGGGCAGAGGCACAAAAACAAGTCTCATCCATCATGGACATGGGGGTCATTCAACAAGTACCAGAGCAAGAGCAGGGACAAGGATTTTACTCAAGACTGTTCTTGGTACCCAGAAAGGACAAGACATGGATACCAATACTGGACTTATCTATTCTGAACACATTCCTGGATGTACCAAAATTCAGAATGATTACTTTGCAGCAGCTTCTGCCCATGCTGGGCAAGAACGTTTGGCTGGTGACTCTAGACCTAAGAGAGGCATACCTGCATGTCCCAATCAGACAGTTATGCAGGAAGATACCTCCGATTCAAGGCTGACTCAATGCATTACCAATTCTCTGCACTGCCCTTTGGCTTATCTACTGCGCCCAGGGTCTTTACAAAGTGCCTGGCACCAGTAATTGCATTCTGCAGACAAAGAGGAATGCAAATATATCCTTACTTGGACAATTGTCTAATTCAAGCAGAGAAGGACATTCTTCTACAGCATTTGGCGTTTGTGAAAAGACTTCTAACATGCCTAGAGTACACAGTCAGTGAAAAGAAATCAAAACTAGTACCCTCTCAAGAGATAATATTCCTGGGTGCAAGCTTGAATACAACTGCCCAGATGGCTTATCTCACGCCAGACTAACAAAGGCAACTGACTACCTATTTCAAAATGTTGGCAACAAAGGCCCAGTTATCTGCAAAAAATATTCTGCAGGCTTTGGGCTTCATCCTACTAATTCCATATGCAAGATTGCATATGAGGAACTTCAATGGTACCTAAAAAGTGTTTGGACTCAACATTGCCACAGCCTGGAAACAATGATTACTCTCATTCCCTGCCTACAACAGGAGTTTCAATGGTGGGCAAAGGCTTGTCACCAAAACAAGGGACAGCCACTCACATTACCCCCAGCCAGGCAGACACTAACAGCGGACGCATCAGATTATGTCTGGGGGGCCCCACATAGCAGGAAGATGCATTCAGGGCATATGGTCCTCCACCCAAATGCATCTACATATCAATCAAAAAGAGATGCTAGCTGTTCAGAATGCTCTAACAGCCTTCAAGGACCTACTTCATCCAGGACAACTACTGATAGACAGACAACACCACAGTCATGTGGTATATAAACAAGCAGGGGGGCACACATTCTTACCCCCTTTGCAGACTAGCCATGACTTTGTGGGACACAGCATTAACTTACCAAGTACATCTGCAGGCACAATTCCTGCCAGGAAGGAAAAATACTCTGGCAGATGAACTAAGCAGAAACCTTATGGATCCCCACAAGTGGCAGCTGGATCCACAAGTCTTCAGCATGATAACAAGGAAATGGGGATGCCCGGACATAGATCTATCTGCCTCCCTTCACAACTACCAACTAAAAAGATTCTGCACAAGGACTTATCACAGACAAGCATGGAAAGTGGACGCCCTATCTTTCAGCTGGAAAAACCTATCCGTATATGCCTTTCCCCCACTGCCTCTCCTCCCCAAGGTACTCCTAAAGGTCAGACAGGAGAAGCCAAAAATGATACTGATTGCCCCAGACTGGTCCCGCCAGTACTGGTTTCCAATCCTAAAGACCTTGTCTCATTGCCCAGCTTGGACCTTACCTCAGATACCTCATCTACTGTCCCAGCAAAACAATCAGATCCTGCACAGCCAACTCAGGACTTTAAACCTGGCAGCATGGCAGATAATGTAGTCATACAAAACACACCTCGCAGTAAAGCTGTGATGGATGTCATTTTGGAGGCCAGAAGGCCTAGTACTAGAAAATCTTATGCTGGAAAATGGAAGAGATTCTGTGCCTGGAACCAGGCACAAGGAACTGATACAGCTGTGCCAAATATTCCCCAGATTTTGCAATACTTAACTGAGATGCTGGACAAAGGCCTATCTTTTTCATCTATTAAAATTCATGCCTCTGCCATTTCAGCTCATTACATTACAGAGCCACCATGATCTGTGGTGGTGGTGCTGCGGTAGTGTTGTCGCCTCACAGTAAGACGCTGTCTGGTTCGATTCTCAGCTAGAGCGTTTTCTGCGTGGAGACATGTGTGAATGGGCGTACCTTCGTTGAAGGTTGAGCATCAGGCATGGCAAGCCGGTACGTAAAAATCAACTGCCAATCATTAGCAGACCGGAGATCCGCTGTGGCAAACCCTAACCTGGAAAAGCCGAAAGACACCAGACACAAACATTACAGAGCCACCAATCTTTTCTCATCCCTTATTAAAACAGTGCCTCAGAGTAGCCAGAAATGTAAGGCCTTGAAGGATATCATCAGTGCCTGCATGGGACCTCAACTGTGTCTTGGAAAAACTCACCCTGCCTCCTTTTGAGCCAGCTGCTACTGCTGATATAAAGTTTTTATCTTGGAAAACAGCTCTGCTCCTAGCAATAACATCTGCAAGACGAGTTGCAGAGCTACAGGCACGGATGGCTTTGGAACCATTTGTCATTTTTTTATCCAGTCTCTCTCTGAGGACAAACCCAACATTTATGCCTAAGGTGGTGTCCAGTGTGGCTCTTAACCAAACTATTCATCTGCCAACTTTTTATCCAAATCCACAAAACAAAGGGGGAGAATTCTGCATTCTTTGGAAGTACACAGACAGCTTAGATTCTACGTGGACAGAACCAAAGTTTTCAGAAAGACAGAGCAATTACTAGTGGGATATGCTGCAGGATTACAAGGAAAGGCTATCTCAAAGCAGACTATTTCAAAGTGGATAGGCCACTGCATTCGTTTCTGCTACTTACACCATGGCAAGCCAGTGCCTAAGGGCATTAGGCCACATTCAACCAGAGGTGCAGCCACTTCAGCAGCCTTTCTCAGGGGAGTACCAACTAAAGACATTTTAGAGGCTGCTACTGGGAGTTCAGTGCACACCTTTGCAAAGCACTATCATCTGCCACTCTACTCTAAATCCAGGCCAGGCTTTGCCACTGCAGTTCTGCTGGGCCTCATAGCCACTCCTAATGCTGTTTAGCTCCAGCCTCCCATCCATATCTTTGGGACTCTACCCAAATGTAATGACTGCAGCAGTGAAACACGAAGAACATAGTACAGTTGTGTACACATAAATGTAGATGTTAGAGTATATTCAGTGTTGCAGTCCAGGTTACCCACCCGCCATCCCCCTTTTCTTCTGATGGAACCTATTTTTCCTTCTCTGATTTATACAACCTATGTGGTGTATTTACTTGTAGATGAAGGTAAAGTTTATATTGGTGCATGTGTTTATATATATAAATTTTGGCTACCTTTGTAAGGGGCATCTGACATCTGGGGCAAAAAAAACTAAAGAAAATGGCATTGGCTGCATCTTTTATACCCCTGACATCAGGGAAGGGGCGACAGCAGCCGACGCAGGACCCAGGACTTTGGAATTCAGACCGACTGAGGGCAACCTGCCAGCAGGATTACCCTAATGTAATGACTGCAACAGTGAATACACTCGAACATCAACATTTATGGTAAGTGTACACAACTGTACTTTTTAGGGCATGTCCACCATTAAAGAAGGTAAGTGCTGTTGTGGTAGATGAATCCCACTGGTGCCCTTCTGAGCTGTTAATTGTCAGATGCACATGACCAAATTCCACACTGCTCTACTAGATCAGATGAAAGGAAAGAATGGGGTGGTGCCTGATGGACATCCAAGGGCAAAATTATACGTTCTCACCCTAACAGTTAGTCATATTGCTTAAACGCTCTATTACATGTTGTTATGGTGATGTGGATGAGGCTAGTTACAACACCTGCCAGAGTCTATCTAAGTGCAGGTTCTTAGTCTTCAACTAGATAAGGATATTCTGTTTGGGAACCCCAAATGGTGAAGAATTGCAATAAAAATGAAGCAAAAGGACAAGAATATGGTGTCAGGGAAACAACTTTTCACTCTCCCATGCCTTGGTGTGATAGAAATTTCCCCTTGGGAGTCTGGGCCCTTCTGTTGTAGGCGAGGAAAAGTTAAATAAACTAAGGGTAAGAAGGACCAGTCTAAAAAAAAAAAAAACTGGGAGGGAAGCTGGAGGGGAAACCTTGGGGCCTCAAGACCCAGAATCCTTAAAGTGGCCATGAATGCAAGGAACGTCTCTATTTCCCATCCACTCCCCCTATTCTACCCAGCTTTGTCCCTTACTCATCTTATTCTTCCCAAAGATAGCAGGAAGGGTATTGCAGTGTTAAAAAAAAATTGTAAAAAACAAATGAGTGCTGCAGATTATACCTCAGGTTTACAAACTACAGTTCCCATGAATGTAAGGCACTGGTGACTGGACCCATACAAAGGAACCAAGTGTATGTTGTCCCCACCATCCTACAAGAACGTTTACAACTAGGAGTCATGAAATTGCTACAAAAAAAAAAAAAAAAACGTAACATTGAGTTTTATTTTGTTTTGTTTATTTTTTAATAACCATGGTAGAATGCCAAGTCACACTTTCAGCTTCTTTCTGGGAGTAGAAATTAACCAGAAGTCAAATCGGTACAGATCCAAAGAAAACTTGTATTGCAATATCAGAATCACACAGAGGAGGTTAGTAGAAAAAATGCAGACTTAATTTAGTATCTGTAGTATATATATTTTCACAGTCATTTTTAAAGTAGATTAGGTTGAGGGGAGAGAGTAGAAAGGTCAGAAAGTGGGAAATGCTTGGGGGATGAAGGCTGGTAGTGTAAAGAATTAGGAAGGATAGATACTCTCACCATGTCTTGCCTATCTTCACATGGGTTTCTGTGGGTGCTGTTGTTTCTCCCCACATTCGAAAGACATGCAGTAGATGTCACTCTAAATTGACTGTAGCTGTGAGTGTGTTTGGAATGGAAAAGCAACCATGGCAGGGCTAGCCACCCGGCATTGCGAACATTGGCTGTAGGTAATTGTCACTGTTGAATTGACATCCTCACCTCATGTGCAAAAATGGGAAAAGGGGTTGTGGATGGAGGGTGGGACGGAGGGTGTGTGGAAGCATGCTGTCGTAGTTAAAAGATACATGTGTTACTCTGTGAAGACGTATGGAGTGGTAGCAGACTGTTTGTTGGGGTGGGTTAGTATCATGGAAATGCCTTGATTTGTGAAGCATTTGCATGCTGCTTCTCTGGAGGTTTGTGAACTCATGCCTTTGTAGGATATGTTGAGCTTCAGGGAAGTGAGTCCCATGTTTGGGAAGTCATTGAAGAGTAGCAGTGATTTTTCTTGTGAAGTTTAGTCTGAGGAATATTAAGGCACACTGAGTGCTTTGATCTGATGTTGTGTGTGGTAGATCTTAGTTAAATGGATGGCAAAAAGTTGAAGCTTTGTAGATGTAGTAGTTTATGACATGTTAGGAGGAGAGTATATCTTTGTTTTGTTATTTATTTATTAATTTATTCAAACTTTAACTGGGAAAGTCCAACTTGGAACGAAGCCAATTTTCGGCGGAGGCCCGGGGAGAAAGTCTCCAGATGCATGTCTTTGTAACGTGGGAGGAAACCAGAGCACCCGGAGGAAACCCACACGAACGGAGGGAGGACATGCAGACTCCACACAGAAGGCACCCAAGCTGAGAATTGAACCGGAGAACCTCTTGCTGTGAGGCGACAAGGTTACCACTGCACCACTGCTCCATCCTAATAGTCCAGTTGAGCAAGTAAAACTCCTTTACTGATTGCAGCTGTTTCTGCAGGTGATAACTGTGAATTTTTCCTTGCATAAATAGCAGAAAAATAACTTTTTTTGTGAAGCTGATGTGCTGTTTGAAGTTGAATTTGGTACAGCCAAACTTTGTTACCCGAGGTATTTCCATGTTTCCAGGGAGGTCTTTGTTCTGCTATATGCTGCATTGTTGTTGGATTGAGATTTTTTTTCTTTGGTAACAGGTATACATTATTTAGCCATTGTGAAGGTGGCAGTGATCGTTTTCGAATTCTGTCTTTAATACTGATGTGAGATGAGTTGGCTTTGTAGATAACCATGATAACTGCAAACCAAATGAGTGGTGTTTGGGGGATACTGGCTGGGGTGAAAGTAATGATCCATGCAGTAGCCCTTTGGTAAGTGGTGTGGTTGGTGAAGAGGTTTTGCCTTTTTGTACTTTGAAGGCTCTATGGGAGTGGAAGCTCTTAAAACAGGCGATAATATCTGTGCTAATCCCAGCTGTTAAACCGAAGACTCTTCCTAGTGCCCAGAATGCTGGGTCCATGGGAGGCCCCTACTGAACTTCTCAATGCTAAATAGATGCCTTGGGGTTCCAAAATTCAAAATGTTAACATTGCAAGCCCTCTTATCACCCCTGTTCACAGACAAGAGACCTCAAAATGCAAAGGGTATTGGGATGCAACTCAAAAAGAAGACGCATATAAATGTAAAGGAGATGATGTCCCTGATTCAGCCACTGAGTATTCTGGCTTATCTAGAGTAGAGGGTTTTGCAGGTGACAGAAGACAACCTTGCTGTAGTTCCTCTACAAGCAAGGGGAGGCTTACTTATACCCTATGTCCAGGCTGGCTATGGCACCTTGGGCTACAACTCTTCAATCCTAGATGATCTTAAAGGTTGTCTACATATTATCCCAGTTGAACTTAGCAGTGGACAAACTAGGCAGATCAGCTGCAACTACCTGCAAATTATATTATACCAGAATATTTTTATTAAGTTCATTCACAGGTGGTTTGCCCCAGAAATAGTCATGATTTCCTCGCTCATACGGCTAATCCTTATTTACAAATTCTTTGTCTTTTGTTTATCGTATCCATGTATGCCATGTTTTGTGTTGCTTTAATTCCCAGCCGGATGGCTATCGGACTTCTGCCTCTATCAGAAATGTAAATGTCTTACTCGAATTTCTTATATTCACAATCTGTAAATGTTTATATCCGTATCCAGATGCATGCCTTAGGTGTATGTAAGAAATACCTTGTAATCTCTGTTATTTTTTAATGTTTTCTTAATCTGGAATTATTGTAAATTGCCTAATTTTGCCTTTGCATGGCTGAAGAAGATTATGTTACAGTTTATTTAGCTGGCTAACAAATATATATATATATATATATATATATATATATATATATATATATATATGAAAACAGTAACGTGTTACTGTTTAACCATGTATATATCATTTGGAATGACAAGTTACTTTCTGGTAACTGTGCCTCTGAAATAACCATGTCTGTTCTGGAGGGGGGTAATGGTTTGAATTTAAAATTTGATTCTGTCTGCCACTGTATAAGAAAGATACTTAGCTAGAATTGTTCAAAAAGTGCTGGGGAAAACTGTTTGCAATATGCTTGTTCGAACTAAATGATACTTGGGTGTTGTTTTTGCCCAAATTAAGTTGTGATTGCAATGCTTACAACCTGGTTTTGAGCAACAGGCCCAGGACTGTTAGGACCAGGGTCTGGAAGGAAAGAGCATTTGGTGGACACTGTGTTCTTCATCTCAGCTGATGAGCCCTGCCATAAGCTTTACTTGCATGGTTTGTTCTTTGCATGATCACAAGCTGGATATTCCACACAGAGTTAACTGACATAACTTAATGTTTTTTACGGTTGTTATTGCTTTTTGTTTTAATTATCTCTGTGCATATACATATATACTCCCTGGTTGAGCCAGAAAGTGGTCCACTGGGATGAGTGCTCTACCCTAGCTAACAAATAAATAAATAAAAACAAATACATTTAAGTGTGAAACTTCGTAGAGGCAGGGGAAACGAGTTTCCTGAAGGAATCACAGGGGCAAGACAGGAAACTGTGTGTGTATTGATCATGGAAGGTCACCTTGGCACATGTTGCTTGCTGTGGAGCAAACTTCATCGCCATGTTTCAATGGTCCAGGGACTTTACGGCACATTCAAGAAAATAAATGTTTAGCAGCTAAGTATTATGTCAACTAGGAACCGACTCCGACTTCCTGTTACCTAAAAAATATGATTTGAGTGCTTATCAGGTGATGCTGCATCCTAGAAAGGAGACTCCCACAAGATATGAAATAATCTGCCAGCTACATTACGGGAAGCAAATGCAACACACAGAAGCCAGAAGGGGTTCGATGGTGAGGCTAAATTTATTTATTTTCGTGTGTGTGTGTGTATGTTTAAAACAGAACACAGGAAAAGGAGCAGAGACCGGGAGTGCATTTTGCATTCAAAATACTCTGTTACATCAGAATATTGAAAAAAACGTTTTCCCTTAAAACAATAAATCATATTTCAGTCTGTATTCCCTCCAAGCATTTTCTGACAATTAATATCATAGGAGTGCAGTTTCACAGAAACTCTATATGTAATGTCTGTGTCACATTGTAATTAAAGCACAGGTAGGCAAATCAAGAATCATTTGTAAGGACTGCACTAATTAAGTAGCTTATCATGGAAGGAAATGGCTGTCTCGTGTAGTTGTGTTGGGCTCCTGTCACAAAGGTGCAAGCCCAAGTGGTCACTTGGTCCTGCCTCACCATGGGTTAAAATTTGTGTTGCCTGCTGTCTAGCCATGGTGTATTGCTTTTATGTGGTGGCATCCTAAACTTTTTACCTTTTTTTAAATAACTCCTCAGTGCATTCCATTGAAGTTCTGTCTCTCTGCACTGATTTAGTTAGCGGGGACACTTAAGCAGTGTACAGGGCACATGCAGTCTTCAATATGTGGCAAAATATTCACAGTATCCGTGCATGTGAGTAGTGCGGTCATTGCCACTTGTATGCCTGACTTTATAGCTTAGATGTAGAGGAGGTAGCCAGCTTTGGGACAGAGTGATAAAGCCCTGTGACCAAGCTGACCCAGGGTTCATTAACAGCATGGGTGCAGGGCTAGCTGGCAAGGTAGAGAGAAGAATTTCAAAGCAGAGCCTACTTTGCCTCTCTGTTTCTTTTTTGGGGGGAGTTGCTTAACACTGGTGCAGACTAGAATCAGTGGTAGGAATGGGAACCGCCAAACATGCATTTGCCTTCAAGAGTGGCAGGGCTGTTGTGTGTACAGATCTTGTGAAAGTGGGAGGTACCCCTTATTCATACCCACTGCATACCAACCACCTCCTTTTGAAGTAGCAGTCATGACAGGGGAAATGATTGAGCCATAGCAAAAATGCCTCCCTGTAGCAAGGATGATGGAATCATTCACTCTTAAGAGGAGTTAGTTTAGTTGTAGGGTTTTTGCCTTTTGGAGAAGTGAATGGTATGATTGAATTAGCAACAGAAAAGTGTATTACATTAATTTATAAGCAAAATATGTACATTTTAACAAATCTTTTTGCAAAGAATTATTTATTAAAAAAACTAAAAGTTTTACCACTTTATCCATCCATCCATCCATCCACAGCCCCTTTTCCCATTTTTGTATATGGGGTCGAGGTGTCACCTCAACATTGTGAGGAAATATTGAGGGATGAAATCATTTTTGTTTTTTTGCTCGCTTCACTGCTCTGTGTTTCATCATGGTTACTTGGTGTGGGAAAGCAAAGGAATGGACTGCATTGTGCTTCACAGATGGAAAAATGTCTGTCTTGTAATAACGCAGAAAGGTCTAGTTCTATAGGCAAGTCTTTGGCTTTTCCCGGTTAGGGGTCACCACAGCGAAACTCGGGTCCGCTAATGACTGGCAGTGGATTTTTACGGTGCCGATTCCCAACCTTCAAAGAAGGCACACCAATTCACGCACCCACCTACCTGCATGTCTTTAAACATCACTCGACCGTGGGGAGGACATGCAGACTACACACAGAAGTCGCTCCAGCCGAGAATCGAACCGAAGAGCCTCTTGCTGTGAGGCAACAACGCTAACCGCTCCACCACTGCAGCCCTCTAGTTCTATAGGCAAGTGCTCTCCATAAAGCAACAAGGCAAAACAAATAACTGTAGCAAACAAAACTGAATAATATAGGAGAAGACAATGAAACGAAGAAAAAGCACCGGAATCTACATCTCGTCCCAAAAATCACACAGTTTATTGAAGCACCAAAACAGTAAAGCACAATATAGGAGAAGCGTTAGGATGGCTGGAATACTGCTGGCAATTTAAGCTAAATGCATGTTTTTCACCTGGTCTTAATAATAGAGTGGAATTTATGTATTTGAAAAGAAAAGGGTTGAAACACTGATTTTTTTTTTACTGTTATGATGCGTTTTAGATATGTTTTATCATGTGACAAGGCTTTTTAAGTTTGGATTGGATGATGATTTTTGTGATGGAATTCATTAGGGTATTTAATGTGTGTAATTAGTGATAAATTTCAGTCTGAAGAATTCTCTGTGAGTTAAAGGAGACGAAAGCGCTAACTGAAGTTGTTGGTTTTCAAATAGTGTGTCGGTGATCCTACAGACACTGCATTTTATTTTAGTTCTATAGGCAAGTACACAAGCTGGTGAGAGTGTCTTTGTGATGGTTTGCTATTGTCTTATTTGAACTTCATTCAAGAGTGTGCAGCTAGAGATTGCAAGATGCTTGTGATACTTTGTGTTTGTTCCATGTGAGAAATGCAGTTACACACTGTTTGTGCAGATGGAGAAAAAAGTTAGCACTGTTTGTATTTCTTTTAAATTTTAAGTAATGTTGGATGTTCTTCATCTCACATTGCTGCAGTCCTTACATATGGGTAGTCCGCTGTCCTCTGTCGGCCCGAATACCAAAGTATTAGGCTGACGTCGGTCAAGGCGCTTAAAACTGACATCAGGACGTCAGGGTACAAAAGCGCATGACCGACGTCATTTCCTCAGTCTTTTTTGCCGCATGGTCCGATGCAGAAGCAGCGTTGCAAGTGCCGTTCGGCGTTCTGAAATTTTTCGAATTCGGAGTTTCAGACCGAATCCAAGTTGGCTAAGTACCCCGTTGGGGAATATTTTGTTTTTTTCTTGCCTCAGGGTTTTACCGGATGTCAGAAAAAGTGAATAACTGTATTTCTTGTGGGAAACAGATACCGCATAGGGATTATCATTCTTTGTGTATTCCTTGTTTGGGGCCTGAGCACGGCGTTGTTGGGTGTCGCTTTTGTGCTAGGTTCAATAAACGCACTATTAGCGAAGGTTAGATTGTGCTAGGCTGGTCTTTGGGAAGCGGTGCAATTATAATATGCCGTCGGATTCTCCGGCGCCGCTTCTCTTGAAGCGCAAAGACAAAGCAGTTAAACCCAGGCAAGATGAGTCGTCCGTTCGGACGCCGGTTCTTTAGAGGCTTCAGTGGAACCGGTGGTTCCGGCGGAGACTTCTCTGGAGTCTCAGGGGAGACTTTGATTTTGCAGGAGGTGGTCTCTCAGGGCGCAGGTCAGGCTGAAGGGGCTTCTCAATTTACTGTACTCCCCTCCTTCCTAGGGTGGTTAGGCCTTCTCCTTCTGTTTCCAAGGCTTCTCCCAGAGGCAGGCCAGTTTAGCTTCTGTTGGTGTCACTCCTAGTTCAGCAGGGTCTGTGCCTAAGAAGCACATGCTTAAAATGGCAGAAGATTTGATTACTCTGATTAGAGGTTCTTTGCCCCTCCTGATAAGAGGCCTAGGGTGGAGCCAGAGTTGGGAAGTTTTGAGCAGGCTTGGATGTTTCAGAGTCTTCAGCTGAAGACTTGCAGGAGTACTCTCCTTATTCTGATTCTGATGCAGATGATTCCACTCCTTCTGCTTCTCCTCCAGAGGATTTTTCTTTTCAGAGACACTTCATTCTATGAGGGAACATTTTAAGTGGGAAGGTCAGGACTTCTCTGATTCTAGGAAAAGGCTTAGGAGTTTTTGCTGTTACCCCAGCATAGGCCCTTGGCTATACCCCTGTTCTGGATATTGTGGAAGATGTGTTTGCAGAGGCTTCACTTAATCCTGATTCTCTGCCTCCTGCTCCTGTTAA
>NC_056745.1:68585957-68655957 GCF_019279795.1 Protopterus annectens
CTTTATACAGTTCTGCTTGCAAACGGTCTTGACAAAGGCCCAAAAATAGGGACAGATTTTATGTATTGCTCTTATGCCTCGAGCGAAAGAGGTCACAACTCCCTTGTACCTGATACTCATTGGTCCAGTAATTGAGTACAGTGCTACCTTTGGTATGTACCTTACTAGGCATCTGCAGCAACTTGAGAGAACTCAGAGAATTTTAATCAAGTAAAGTCGGGGTCTCTATCACGTCATACATTGACAGACTAAAGACACTGTCACTGTACTCAGCATCCTACAGACTACTTAGAGGAGACTTGTGCCTGGCTTACAGAGCAGACTCAGACCCAACCCTAATGGAAATGCTGCACCTCCGCAAGTCGGATGGGACAAGGATCACCCTCTCCAGTTACCTTAACCTGGCCTGTGACATGAATAGGACCTGCTGGAGAGACGTATATGTCTGAGGTTGCCATGAGTCTGGAGTAGGCTACCATTTCACATCAAATTAACCCCCTCCATGACCCTGTCTAAGCATAACCTGGATAACAGGATACGAAACCGTAAATTCTTTCCAGGAATTTCACCTATGACCCTCCTGGATGTGGGCTGCTGTTGCTAACTAAGATCTCGAGTGAGATCCTTATTTTGGTTTTCTGTAGTATTTTACTGGGTACACACAACTAGGCTTATAAAGACCTTTGTGTCAATAGTCTAGTAACTATCAATGAACCTATAAATGTAGAAAGTTGCTAGAATAACAGGTTTTGTGTTGGCATGCAATTTCTGAATAATGTGAAGTCTGGAACTCAAATGTCTGTTATTATTTATTGACTTTAATCCCCAGTAGTTTGCCAGAAAGTCACTAATTTGCAAACATTACACATCACAAACTATATTGACATAATTTTAGTTGCAAGCATTATACATCACTTATAATTTACCAAATCATTGTTAGTCAAACATTAAATCCTGCATTCTTTTATACCTCATTCCTCCGTTGTATGTATTGTTTCCACAATTCCCATTTTTTTCTGTTATTTGTTCTCCCCTTTTCTAAAGATCTCAATTCCAGTTGTTTTCTCACTGTTACTATATTTATTACTTCTAGCAAAGTTTGTTTAGATTTTGATTTCCATTTTCAAGTATTTGTTTTTTTGGCAGCCACCGTGGTTAGACTCAACAAGGCCTTTCTATGTGTAGGCAAGTCTGGTTCTGTATCTTAGCTCAGAAAAATCGTTTCCCTATATGCACGAATTTGCTGGCCCAGTGTCTCTGACAGAATAGTATGCAGGGAATTTTTTTAAGTCTACAAACTCATTACACTCCTAGGAAATATGTTCCCCGCTATCTCTTTCCCATCATACCTTAAACATTTGCTGGCTACCTGAGCCAAAATTGTTTGGAGTCTACTTGGGGTAGAAAAATACCTGTGTAAACATTTTCAAGCAAAAATAATAAATTGTCTAGATTTTGTGGCATATTTGGGAGACATACATATATCCCCATACGGTTTCTCTTTTCCCAAACCTTTCTAACCCCCTCTGATTGATTTTTATATTTGTCATGCAATAGTTGATATGCTGTACTGATTATTCCTTTTTTTAACAGCAGCTTCTTTTCTGGATTCTACTGAAAACTCAACCAGTGCTGGTCTTTTGTTTAGGACTCCCCTATTTCTTTCTCTTTGCCAATGCTCGTATCAATTCTTGATAGGGAATGCAATCTCTAACCTGCAGTCCAAATAAATTATTGGTGTCTTCCCTTTCTGTTACCTTTCCCTCTCTAGTTATTTGCTCCCAATACCGTGGTTCCTTTGCCAGTTTTCTCCAATAAATTCCAGCCTCCTCTTGCCTGTTGTCTGTATTCCTAATTGAAGTTGTCCCTATCAGCAGTATCTCTTTTTTCCATTGCCATATTGGCTTAGATGTTCTTCATCTCACATTGCTGTAGTCCGCTGTCCTCGGTCGGCCCGAATACCAAAGTATTAGGCTGACGTCGGTCAAGGCGTTTAAAACTGACATCAGAACGTCAGGGTACAAAAGCGCATGACCAACGTCATTTCCTCAGTCTTTTTTGCCGTATGGTCCGATGCAGAAGCAGCGTTGCAAGTGCCGCTCGCTCTGAAATTTTTCAATTCGGAGTTTCAGGCCGAATCCAAGTTGGCTAAGTACTCGCTGGGGATTATTTTGGTTTTTCTTGCCTCAGTGTTTTACCGGATGTCAGAAAAAGTGAATAACTGTATTTCTTGTGGGAAACAGATACCGCATAGGGATTATCATTCTTTGTGTATTCCTTGTTTGGGGCCTGAGCACGACGTTGTTGGGTGTCGCTTTTGTGCTAGGTTCAATAAACGCACTATTAAGCGAAGGTTGGATTGTGCTAGGCTGGTCTTTGGGAAGCGGTGCAATTATAATATGCCGGCGGATTCTCCGGCCCGCTTCTAAGAAGCGCAAAGACAAAACAGTTAAACCCAGGCAAGATGAGTCGTCCGTTCCGGACGCCGGTTCTTTAGAGGCTTCTGTGGAACCGGTGGTTCCGACGGAGACTTCTCTGGAGTCTCAGGGGGAGACTTTGATTTTGCAGGAGGTGGTCTCTCAGGAGGCAGGTCAGGCTGAAGGGGCCTCCCAAGTTACTGTACTCCCCTCCCTTCCTAGGGTGGTTAGGCCTTCTCCTTCTGTTTCCAAGGCTTCTCCCAGAGGCAGGCCAGTTTCAGCTTCTGTTGGTGTCATTCCTAGTTCAGCAGGGTCTGTGCCTAAGAAGCACATGCTTAAAATGGCAGAAGATTTAATTACTCTGATTAGATGTTCTATGCCCCCTCCTGATAAGAGGCCTAGGGTGGAGCCATAGTTGGGAAGTTTTGAGCAGGCTTCGGATATTTCAGAGTCTTCAGCTGAAGACTTGCAGGAGTATTCTCCTTATTCTGATTCTGATGCAGATGATTCCACTCCTTCTGCTTCTCCTCCAGAGGATTTTTCTTTTTCAGAGACACTTCATTCTATGAGGGAACATTTTAAGTGGGAAGGTCAGGACTTCTCTGATTCTAGGAAAAGGCTTAGGGAGTTTTTGCTGTTACCCCAGCATAGGCCCTTGGCTATACCCCCTGTTCTGGATGTTGTGGAAGATGTGTTTGCAGAGGCTTCACTTAATCCTGATTCTCTGCCTCCTGCTCCTGTTAAACCGGATAGGTATTACAGGGTGCCTGAGGCTCATAAATATCTTTGAGTCCTAGGGCGGACCCAGAAACTATTAGTCAGGGACCTAAGGGTGTCAAGGCCTCTGTTGTAAAAATCCGTTCCTCTAGATAAAGAAGCCAGAGCTTTGGATAGATGGGGAAAGAAGGTCTATACATCTTCTACCTTAGCTATGAGGGCTTTGAATTGCCAGTTTCATATGTTGAAATATCAAAACTTTCTTCTTTCTCAATTGAAGTCTAAGGTGGATGCTCTGGCGGAAGGCATTGAGTGTAAAGAGTTGCAAGATTTGGTGCATGTCTCTGAACAAGTGGGTAAGCATTCATTACAGTGTGGTTTTGATGCTGTGCAGGCCTCGCCTAGGGTGGCTGCCACTGGCTCAGTTCTTCGCAGGCACGCCTGGTTAAAGGATCAGAATTTATCTGACCATGTTAAGACAAGGATTTTGGATGCTCCTTTGCAGTCTGATGTGTTGTTTGGTTCACCTGTGGAATCAGTCTTGAAGAAAATGGAAGACAAGGCTAAGTCTATGCAGGCTGTTAAGGATTTTTGCAAGTTCAGCCTCCAAGTTTAGTAGGAATTGGCCTGCTAAGGGGTGGACGTATCCTTCTTATGATTCTCAGTCTAGGGGTAGATCTAGACGTGGTAGGGGCAGAGCTCAGAGTTCTTTCAGGCCTAGAACAGGGTGTTCACCTGCACAATCTTCGGTGAGGGCAGGGGCCAGTCCTTTCGTAAACAGGCCCAATGACCTACTTTTCAGCTGCCAGATCCTTCTTGCCTGGCAGCACCTTTGGGAGGAAGGTTAGCACTCTTCAAGGAAAATTGGATGTTGATTACCCAAGACAAATGGGTATTGGATATCATACACCAGGGTTACAAGTTTTATTTCCATACCTTGCCTCCTTTCAAAGGCATGCCGGACGTTCCTCCTCAGCAAAGACTAGAGGCTCGCAAACAAATTTCTCTACTACTTCAAATAGGGGTCATACAAACGGTTCCTCTGCCAGAAGTGGGTCTAGGATTTTATTCTCGCCTGTTTCTAGTACCAAAGAAAGGAAACACGTGGAGACCAATTTTGGATTTATCCATCCTCAACACATATCTGGACATTCCCAAGTTCAAAATGTTAACGTTACAACAGCTTTTACCTCTGCTGGGCAAAGATCACTGGATGGTGACTCTGGATCTCAAAGAGGCTTACCTTCATGTTCCTATCAGGCCCAGTTGCAGGAAGTATCTGCTGGCTGGGACTTCACATTATCAGTTCTCTGCATTGCCCTTTGGCTTATCTACTGCTCAGAGTGTTCACGAAGGTACTGGTTACAGTGGTAGCTTTCTTCAGGCTAAGAGGAATACAGATCTATCCTTATTTGGACGATTGCCTGATACTGGCCCAAGAAAAGGACGAACTTCTTCAGCATTTACAGTATGTGATGGCAGTGTTAAGATGCCTGGGGTATTCTGTGAACGAAATAAAGTCCAGTCTAGTACCCTCTCAGGACATGTGCTTTCTGGGTGTGAGACTGAATACAGCATCCCAGATGGCCTTTTTTGACCCCGGACAAACAAAAGAATCTTTCTTTACTTCCACCAGTTGTCTCATCAGTCCAGGCTGACTGCAAGGACAGTCCTTCAAGCCTTTGGGGTTCATGGCATCTTGTATTCTGGTACTTCCCAATGCCAAACTGCATATGAGGAAGCTACAATGGTATCTCAAGAATGTATGGACACAGCACTGCCAAGATTTGGACACTGTCATTCAAATAATACCTTGCATTCAAAAGGAATTTTTGTGGTGGGCTCAGGAATGTCACCTAAACAAGGGACTCTCTGTGACCCGCCAGAGGTGAGTCAGATTTTAACGACAGATGCCTCAGACAAAGCTTGGGGAGCTCATCTAAATGGAAAATGGATACAAGACACGTGGCCTGCCAGACTTCAACATCTACATATCAACTTGAAGGAGATGTTAGCAGTCCAATTTGCATTGATGGCTTTCAAGGATTTACTTCTTCCAGGGCAGGTGTTGATTCAAACAGACAACACAACTGTCATGTGGTACATCAACAAGCAAGGGGAACACATTCTTATCCTCTATGCAGACAAGCAATGATTTTGTGGGAGACTGCTCTCAGTTTACAGCTAAATCTTCAGGCAAGGTTTCTGCCAGGAGCACAGAACTCCTTAGCAGATGTGTTGAGCAGACAAATTATGGATCCCCACGAGTGGAAATTGGATCCTCATGTATTCCAGAGGTTGACAGTGTTATGGGGAACTCCAGACATAGATCTGTTCGCTTCTCCACTAAATTACCAGCTGCCAAAGTTTTGCACAAAAAGGTTTCATCCCTCAGCTTGGAAAGTGGATGCTCTCTCATTCAATTGGAGCAATCTTCACGTGTATGCCTTTCCACCTCTGCCTCTCCTCCCAAAGGTACTGCTGAAGGTCAGACAGGACAAGCCAAACATGATTTTAATAACTCCAGATTGGCCTCGACAGCACTGGTACCCATTACTGAGAAGTCTGGTACAGGAGCCTCCATGGCCTTTGCGTTCGATTCTTCACCTGCTGTCTCAGGAGAACGGTCATTTACTCAATGTCAAACTTCATTCTCTACATCTGACAGCCTGGCATATTCTGGTTTAAACCCTGGAGGGTCTCAGCTTCCACAACAAGTTTTGAATGTTATTTTGGAGGCCAGAAGGCCTAGTACAAGGAAAGTTTACGCAGATAAATGGAGGAGATTTTTATTTTGGAGTACAGCAAAGGACTTTGATGTTTCTAAACCTAATTTAAGTGTGGCGCTTCAATACCTTACTGAGTTATTGGACAAAGGTTTGTCCTCCTCTATAAAGGTTCATGCTGCAGCAATCTCTGCTCACTATGACTGTGACCCACCATTATTTTCTCAGCCTTTGTTTAAGCAATTCCTTAGAGGGCAAAGAATATAAGACCCCACGGAGAGCTCCTACTCCTGCTTGGGATCTCAATTTTGTGTTGGAGAAACTCACTCTACAACCTTTTGAGCCTGCAGCATCGGCAGAGTTGAAATATTTATCTTGGAAGACTGCTTTTTTGTTGGCCATTACCTCTGCGAGAAGGGTTTCTGAATTACAGGCCCTTATGGCAGTTGAGCCTTTCTTAATTTTCCACAAGGATAGGGTGTCTTTAAGCACTAACCATTCTTTTATGCCTAAAGTGGTTTCTAGTGTGGCTTTAAACCAAACTATTCATTTGCCTACTTTTTATGCAAACCCCCAAAATAAAGGGGAAAAGATTTTGCACACTTTGGATATACACAGACAGTTGTGATATTATTTGAGCAGAACTAAAGGGTTCAGGCAGTCTCAGCAGTTGTTTGTTTCTTTTGCTTTGGGTTCTCAGGGCAAACCTGTTTCAAAACAAACTATTTCTAAGTGGATTGGTTTTGTATTGCTTTCTGTTATTCCCATCATGGTAAGGAGATTCCAGCTGGGATTAGGCCTCATTCCACTAGGGCTACTGCCACTTCTACAGCTTTTAAGGGGTGGCTACTAAAGATATTTTGGAAGCAGCTACTTGGAGTTCAGTGCATACTTTCTCTAAGCATTACCACCTTCCACTTTACTCTAAATCTAGGGCTGGATTTGCAACTGCAATTTTACAAGGCATGTTGGCAGCTCCTAATGCTTTATAGTTTTGCCATCCTCCCTTTCCTCTGCTTTGGGATTCTACCCATATGTAAGGACTGCAGCAATGTGAGATGAAGAACATAGTACAGTTTTGTACCTACCATAAATGTAGATGTTCGAAGATCCACATTGCTGCAGTCCTATTTACCCTCCCTCCTTCCCCTCTGTTGTTGAAGGTGGTGGTGTGGTTTGTGTTGTACATATTGTAAATATGGTTAGTGCACGGGTGGTTGGTTGGGTTTTGCTGGTTTTTGGCTTTGGCCTGTCTTGTTAGGGCCTTCTGACATCTGGGGCAAGAAAAGACTGAGGAAATGACGTCGGTCATGCGCTTTTGTACCCTGACGTTCTGATGTCAGTTTTAAGCGCCTTGACCGACGTCAGCCTAATACTTTGGTATTCAGGCCGACCGAGGACAGCGGACTACCCATATGTAAGGACTGCAGCAATGTGTATCTTCGAACATCTACATTTATGGTAGGTACAAAACTGTACTTTCTTATAATAATTTCTGCTTCTTTTTGAATAAAATATTCTGTAGAATTATTGTTCTCTTTAAGGATCTACATCCACAATCCCGGTCTCTTTTTGTTTCTTGAGCTTTCCCCCTGTTTCATCATCATCATCATCATCTCTTTCTACTTTGAACTAAAGGTTTCTGTTTGTGCTATGTATCAGAGCCTTAACTATGCAGCTCTGAAATACCCCTTCAAATTAGGTAATCCCAATCCACCCTGTTCTATTGGAGCAATTGGTTTATCCCACTTGACTCTTGCCATCTTCCCCTCCCAGATCAAGTCATTCAGCTCCTTATTAATTGCTATCCATAGCTTCTCTTCTGGTTGATAAAAATATGCCCAAACTATGTATAAGGCTAAAGGGAATAAAACGTTTTAACTGTATCTTACTATCCACATCCATCTAAGAGAGTTTCCAATTTCTCATTTTTTTGTATTAGTTTAGTCTCTTCCTTCATTTACTTAGCTGCCACACTGGAATAATTTTTAAGCCGTACTCCTTACTACTTCATTTTATCATGTCCCCATAAATATGGATATTGCTGAACCAATTTATGTGTGGGTGCATAATTTACAACTATTGCCTTCATTTTAGCTTCATTAATTTTGTATTCTGAAAATATTTGAAACAGTCTTAAAATGCTCCACAACACTGAAATGTCTTTTTGTGGTTTTATTAGGTATAAATAATATCTGCAAACAGAACCAGCTTTTCTTGACTACCACACCAATTATATCCCTGAATTTATGAGTCCTTTATTTTTTTTGCCAGTGGTTCTAAATATAATGCAAATAACAAAGGGGAAAGAGGGCACCCATGCCTGGTTCCTCTGCTCGAGCAGAAATTATCAGAGAGGAGCCCACTCACTTAAATTTTCACCTCCTGTCCCTTGTATAACCTCCTAATTAACCTTATAGTTTTATTGGGGAATGCAAATGATTCCATAGTATTGAATGGCCTGTATGAAGCTGTATCTGATGGGGCTTTACTCTCCTTGGGTATTACAGCTACCACAGCTTTCTTCTAGGATGTCGGTACTTCTCCTCTTAAAATACTGTTAAACAAAACCTTCCAGATCTTTTAGTTTTTCCCTCCAAACGTCCACAGTAATACCATCAACTCCTGGGGACTTTCCCGTGGCTTGGTTATACATCATCATTTTTATCTTCTCTCCTATCCTAACTGTAATTGAGCCTAGTCTACCTCTACCCATGGCATATTTAATTCTTCCATAAACATTTCCATTTGTACCTTTTCTTGATTTCTCTGCTTTATACAGAGGTTCATAGAATTTCCTAAATATCTCTAATACTTCTAAAGGATCTCTTATCTTCCTTGTAGGTTCTTTAAGGTTGGCGACAGCCCTTTCTACTTTCTGTTGCCAGAGTTGATTTGCTAAAAGTTTTTGTGTTCTAGAGTATTATCAAGAAACAGTTTAACAGCAGTCTTTCTAAATTCATGCATATTATCAAGGTAATCCCTTATTTTCTGTTTAGCATTCTGCAGTTGCTCCTCCTCGTGTTCTGCGAGATTCCCCCTATTCTGCAATACTTTAACATTTGTCAGTCCCTCTAAATAATTCTTGTTACGTCTTAACCATATTTGCTTCTCTTATTTCTATGCTGTTTTTAAACTCTACTTTAATTTTATCCCACTCCCAAAGAGTATTTTCAGGAGAAATTTCTTTCTTCTCTAATAGATCTTGAATAATTTCCACTACCCATTTTTTAAATTCTTCTATTTCCAACAAATATGTGGAAGTGCCAGTGTCTCATTTTATTTTATTACCCAGTATTTTTTAGTTTAGTTATTATTGTACAAGATCTGAAGCAGATATTGATGTGTATCAAGAATTTCAAATAAATGCACATGTTCTTGTGAAGTATGAGTTCTGTCTTGCCTAGCCATGTTTTTGTGTCTTGAGGAATAATATATAAATTAATTCCAAACTAGTACTGAATTCACATCTTCCGTACCAAATATTTTCATAAATTTCTTCAAAAATTTACCCTCCATTGTTGCATTTTCCCTTTTGGGCCCCCCAGACACATCTTCAGTGTTGCAAATCAAATTCCAGCCCCCACTTATAAGTAATATTCCTTGCTGAAAGCTGATTATTTCTCCCAGAATTTTCTTAAGCTCCATTATAGCAGTTTTAGATGAAATATACATAAATGCCAATTTATTCTCCTCCTTTGCTTAGTAGCCCCTTAGTACTACAAATCTACCATTATCTTTTTTATCTTCTATCAGTATTGGAGCTTCTTTTGCAATTGAAGTACTCCCCTTTTCCTTTGTCCGAGATGTTCCACTGAATAACCATTCTGAAAATGTTTTTTTATCAAATTCACATGTTCAGTTCTTTCCAAGTGTGTCTCCTGCAGCATAGCTGTTTGCAGCCTACATGTTTTAATATAGTTCACTACTCTTTCTTTTTTGCTTTTACCTGTGAATCCATTGACATTTAACGACATTACAGAAAGCAACATTATGTTAAAAAGTTATTCCCACCTATCATGTGTAATAGATTTTTTTTAAGTGTCTAGTTCCAGCTTTTGTTACAGTAGACTCCCTCTTATTCGGCCTCTCTTTAACCAGCCTCCTCTTTAACAGGCCATCAAATTTTTGACGTAGCCCTAGCAAAAGACAACAGAGAAGAGCAAAACTTCTGCCTCCTCTGGGCTAAAGAATAACAGACATTTGAGTTTGACTTCATATTCATTAGAAAAATGCATACCAACACAAATCCTGTTATTCTAGCTGATTTATAACCTATAAATGCTATTTTGTATGCATTTTCTGACTGACCAGCCACTTGTTTATTCAGCCTGAGGTCCAGTCCCATTGAGACTGGATAAGAGGGTGTCTACTGTACATACATATACAATCAGGTTGCTGTTTTATAGAGGAGTTTGTCATATCCATTTGAGCCTGTATATCACACCAGACAAAACTTTATTTTATTGAAAGCCCTCCAACAAAAGACAAAGACACTCAGAATGCACCTCTAAATCATATTAACTTAGTAATAATACACAACTATGTACATCTTCCAATATTGAAGTTTTGAATTCCTAACAGGAGCATGTGTCCCAAACTGACAAACACACACTGACATGGGCTAACCTAAAAGAAAGATGCATGGTACAGCCTGTGGTTCTACTAAGTGCTGTCTGGTTTTGTCTCATCTTTATAGCTCTCCCAGCTGGGAAAACACTTGAATGCTTTCAGAAAACATAATCTCCTAGCCATTTTTTTATCAGATTGTATCTGGTTCTCATGTCTTCATGGAGACCTGAGGAGCAGACACAGAGTTGCTACTAAGCGTACTTTTATTTGCTATATAAAAGCTTTATAATATTCAATATTCTTTCATTTACTTGCTTCCTTTCAAAACTACTAGATCACGCTAAGGGCCTTAATCCTGTCATTCCCCTATGTAAAAATGAGAAAATGTCCAAGTTTTTCTTTTGTCATTATTCTTTTTTACATTACAGTGCCTACGTTTCCTAAAACTGAAAAAAGAGAAAGGGAGATAGAAAAAATAAACAGGAGTGCCTGTTTACATTAGTATGCCCATTACACTTCAAAATAACTGAGAAAACTTTACTTTATAGCATGCAACAAAAGTCATGCACTAAAGAAATAGTACTGTTAAGAAAAAAAAATTTGTTTTACTTAGTTAACTTTCTTCCTCCTCTTCCTAAGTATTTTTCTGAACTTTAATGACATGAAGTAGGGCATATGCTTTAGAGGCCCTACAAGTTAACATAATCAGAAAAAGTCCAATATTTTCAGATTTTGTTGTTCTGTCATGTTTCACAAACATAAATGTGTAGTCAAACATTTGCCAATTTCCAAGTTACTGGTTTTATTCCTGTTCATGTGCATCTCCCAAATTCTCTCTTTGTTCCATTTCCAGTGTACTGTTAATTCTTTTACTCAACTCTTGTGCTTTTTGCCTTCTGTCTAACATTTTTCACTGAAGCATGGGAAAATATTTCACTGACAGTCTGTCTGTGGTCTTTATTACCAGAAGAACAAGAAGCAGAATCTCCTTCTGTTTTACAGCTCACTTTTTGTTGGACAAAATTTTCTATTCCCTCCTTAGCATGTACTGCATCAAAAATGAGTTTGTCCCTCCAGGAAAGAATACTTTAAAGATAGCTGGGTACAGCAGTTTGACTCACGCCTGCTTCTCAACATTCCCTGAATAGTGGAATAAATTTACTCCTCCTTTGCATCTGGTGCACAGTGCTTCATCATTCTCCACAAACACTCTGCTGTCTCTTACTTTTAGTTGTTTGTCTTTCTACTGCAGTTTTGTTAGAATCAACTTTTTCTGCTGGTAGGATTGCACCTTTACTATTAGAGGTGTAGGTTGCGTTCTCATAGCCAGGTTTGAAGCATACACATGATGTGACCTTTCAACTAACAACTCCTGCTATTGAATACCAGTCCAGTTGCTTATTTGTGCTTTCATAAGTGATAAATGTAATACATTCTGTTCCTTCCAGCTTCTCTGGTATAGCAAAAAATCCCAGGTTTTTCCTACATGCTCTGTCCCCTAATTCTATTTTTTTTAAACATCTCTTCTTGAGCAGTGTCATATTTATCCGGCCTTTTCTTCATTTTGACCTCTGATTTTTGCAGTTTTATCACCTCGTCTGAATATCTGTTTAAAGCATCTTCCATTTTTTCCAGCCTTTTGTTATTTGAGTTGATATACTTTGTGTTTCATTTATGTTGATCAGTCCTCTATGCAGTTGTCTTGTACTTTCCTTTAGGTTACTAGAAGTCACGTTTGGAGCTTGCGCTGCTTTTTGCTGAACAACTGCAGTACTCTTCCCAGTCAGTTATTTTTTTCCTCACCTGTAGCTGTTTTTCATTCATTTCCTCTGTATTTCTTTTTTTCCTGGCATCCAGACAGTGCACTTACTAGATAGTTACTGAAATTTACCCAGACTTTTACCACTGACTTTCTCTGCTGAGTTTCTGTTTTGACAATGGGAGAGCTTGAATTAACTTGTTACTCCGTGTACAGCCATCTTGGAAATCTCCAATTTTGTTAGTTTTTTTCAGGTTTTAATTTTTGTGAAGCCTGGAGGTTAGTAAGGATGGGTGAGCCATAAAGAAGAGTGGAGAGGAGATAAGTAGTGGCAAGTGTAGTTTTAGTTATGGTTCTGTAAAGCATCCTTAGTGTCTAGAGTCTTTCTTGTGCAGTTTTGTATATGTAGGTTGGATGTGAGATTATCATCCACTGCCACCCCTAATAGTTTTGCTATGAGGAGTGACTTTAATGGTTGTATTATCAACAGAGAACTTTAGTTGTCTTTTTTTTTTTTTTTTTTTTTTTTTATGAGAAAGGGATTTGGGGGGAAAGTAGTAGTTTTGTCAGTTTTGGGTTGAGCATTGAGTTATGAAGCCATGTTTCAGTGGCTGTTAAAGCTTCCTGAGGAATTTTTCAGAGGTGTGCCATGTCAGATGTACAAATGAGTGGAATCATCTGCGTATATTAGGGTGGCCTGTTTTGTTTAGTATGTTAAGCAATGGTCCTAAAGTGGCACCCAGATACCAGTGAAGTTGGATGGATGTGTATGTTCTCATAGATAATGATGACCAATTGTAGGAATGTTGGTAATATGATGCGAGAACTGTAGGCATTGATAGCAGTATTTTAGTCTTTATCTAGTAGTAACCACTGCAGAAAATCCACTTATTTTGAACAATTGAGACATTGTGATTCTCTGCTCCATTTCCTACAGATAAGATAAAGTTCAAATAAATAAAGATGCTTATGAGATTGAGATACTAAAGAGTATTGCTATTGGAGAGGAGTGGGTTGTGTTGCATTGGAATAGATTTTGTACAGTTACCAAGTAGAACACTTGCAAATGATGGGTTTTAGGCCACTGTGAAAGGTGATGATTGAGAGATAAATGTATTTGTTTCCAGAACTATGAGAAGGTGTCAGGGAAACTGTAATAATGGAAGATTTTAGCTTGGTCACCATATATTGGGGCATCACTGGGAATCCGTTATTAGAACACAGAGATGTTGATTTGATCTAATGTCGGAATTCAAGGAAAAACTCGTTTGTTCCCACATTTTGATCCCATGTGGAAATTCATCTTGAATTTGTCCTGTGCCTTTTTTAAGGAGTAACCCTTTTGTGACCAGATCTAAAACTGTCGCAAAATTTTAGTGCTTCTACCATTCTGGCTGAAACTTTTGCAGATGGTGATTCATGGAAGGCTACACCTAGTGAAATATTGATGCAGTGTATATGTAAAGTGCAGTCCTGAGTACTTCAGAACCCACTACTCTGTGTCATATTAGCTCACATATTGCAGTATCTAAAGTTTCCCATCCTCTGAAGTTGCTGCCTGCATCCCAGTAATAAATTCTGCTAAAGCAAATTAGGTTAGCGCAGCCATATTTACAACAGTGGCCCTGTTGAGGCATGGCACAGACAAAAAATCATATAGTTTCCTCATGTTCCAACTCACAGGCAGTAGATGACAGTCCTCCAGGTATGGCAAACATAGTTATGGAAGAAGAGGGAATTTCAGATTAGGGCAACTCAACAGCAATACCAGTTTCCTTTCCTAGGGATATTTCATAAGTTATTACTCTGCTGCCATACTGAATAATTTGATGGTTTTAGGTGGACATTTGGGCAAGGCCATTTGAGTTCGTCAACTTTGGCATTAACATTGAGCTCTCAGATTAGTGAGAAAGATTTGGATGAATCTGATCTCTGTTGAGACTAAGAGATCTGATGTTGTTAGTTTTCATTTATCCTTGACCTTTGGGACGCGGTTCTGATCTTTAGAACTTGCTCTGCTTTTACACAGCTCGTGCAAGCCAAAAACTCTTGAGCTAATACTCTACCCACAATGCCCCTCTCCAGATGACCTCAGATCTCATTTGCCCCTCTTGTTGCAGGATGTGTCGGTCGGCCAGTTTCTCTTTCAGCTAAGTAAAACTTTATATTTTTTTCCCTTTATTTTCCTGTTTAATCTCATATCACACACACACACACACACACACACATATATATATATATATATATATATATATATATATATGTGTGTGTGTGTGTATATATATATATATTTTTTCTTTATCTGTACTTCTACCCACATTTCTTTGCTGAGTGACTATGCTTGTTTTTACTATACAGTATTCTTTCTTTACCATCGTTGGTTGCACTTCTCTCTTTCTCTACCACTTTAGGTAACTTTGGCCTACCATTGTTGGTAGTTTTCCTTTCCTTCTGTGTGTGTGTGTGTGTGTGTGTGTGTGTGTGTGTGTGTGTGTGTGTGTGTGATTGCTGCCTGTTGACCTAAATTTTTTTTTGTGCTGTCAACATGGCGGATGTATCAGAAGGTACTACTGGCTTTAAACGGTGCCAGGATTGTGGATGGAAGATGCCCAGTTCCGATGGGCATTCTTCCATTGTATATTGTTTAGGCCCTGCTATTCTTCAATGAGACTGTACTATTTGTGAGGCCTTCAGTAACCAGGCCTTAGTTGAAAGGAAAAATAAGTTAATATTTTAAGGTGTAAGGGCTCTTGAGGAGGCTCTATCCAAGACTGACATGTCCCCCTCTAAATCTGATCTAGGAAAAGTCACTCAGTGCTGGCTTCTCCTTTGGCTCTAGAAAAAAAAAAAGCATAAGCCTTCCACTCCCACCACTTCAGAAGAACCGAAGGCTAAAGTTTGGAAACTTTCGGAAATGACTACCTCACTAGTATGGCAGCACAGACCTCGGTGCCCGTCACATTGGTACCAACATCTTCAGCTTTCCTGTTGGTATTGACTGCACCTACTATGCTTCCAAAAATATTGGAACCTCCATCGGTGCTGAAAACAGACATAATTACCACACCCAGGACAAGGTATTCACCCTTTGACTCCTTTGTGGGACAGCTTCTAAGTCGTCCTCTTGGCAGACCAGAATCCCCTCGGGCTTATCTGTCCATCTTCAAGAGTCTAACTGAAGTTGACGACGTCAAGCAGGTGGATCAACTCCTAGTGGCCAGGGATCTTTCTCTCTTGCCAGACCCATCTGCCTTCTGGAGTTGGGGCATTTTCTCCCAGGACTTCACCAAATCATCTTCTTCTAACCTCCTTTGAGAGTTTAGAGCTTATGACTCTGATGCCTCCTGTTCCAGCTGTTGTGGTGCTGACAGCTTTTTCCTCTTCAGTTCAAGGATCTGCTTTGACTTCCTCGGTTTCTTCGGAGCCGATGGACTGCTGGGACCATAGCTCTGCTGTTGGATCTGAGGGTTCTGGATCAGTTTCAGTTTTTTTATTCCGAGTTGACCTGGACTCTCGGAACCTCTGCTCACTTGGGGCCCTACCTCAGCTCCTGCTTCGGGGGGGGGGTCTCTTGGAGCAGGGTGTGACCTTGGTTCCTAGGTTATCCTTCTCAGTTCCGAGCTCCCATCCCTCTTTGGGGGGGGGGCCTGCCTTCCAGGTTTGGAAAGAGCATTGACATCTGCAGGCTCACAGCTGGCCCATTCTACGTCTGAGTTTTATCCCAGGACTCCCTCTTGCCCAGAGCTGTCACCAATCTCCACACATGGACAGCAAGCATCTAAGCTGCAAGATACCCTTACACAGGGCCCCTCTTCTTCTGAGTCCTCCTCGGAGATTACCACTGAGGAGCCACCCCGGAAAAAGACCTGTAAGAGGAAACACTTGGATTCCCCAGAGGAATCTGTCACAGAAGAGGCAGACTTCAATGATGGGGAGAGTTCCCCTCAGCCCCCCCCCCCCCAGGAAGACGTCTCCTTCGGAGTGGTTCTAGAGATTCTGAAACCGAGGGGTAACTGGAAGCCCAAAGACCCTACTTCTTGAGGAGTCTGTGTACTTGCAGGCTTTTGGTGTTTGCCCATATACTTCTTTTGTGACCCCTCCCACTGACAATCTTATTAAATTAATTGGGCAGTAGATTTGGAAGGCTCCTGACTCCATAGAGCCAATTCCCCGAAGACCGGACAGAATACTCTCAGCCCCAAAAGACCACCAGCATTGGGCTAAGGGGTCAGAGGTAGAGCTATAGTGGTGGAGGTGGCCACAAAAAAGGAATTAGCTGAAGAAAGTTCCACTGTTCATTCCCCTAATTGAAAGTCCAGGGTAATGGACAGGTTCGGAAAGCAGGTGTACACATCATTGACCTTCACTTTAAGGTCCTTGAATTTGTTGGCACATTTCACTAGGCACCAGAGGAATCTGATCAAGCAATTATCAGGTACCCTAGCAGGAGGCTGTGTCTGAGGAGGTCCAGGATAAAATTGTTTAACAGCTAGCCACCCTGGAGTTTATTTCGAACTCGTCCATGAGGGCTCATTGTGCATGCAGCCGAAGGGATGACTAGGACAGTAGGTTCAGGAGTTGCCATAAGGGGTCACGCATGGATGTGCTTGCTTACGTTTGCAGATCCATTTAAGTCTTCCTTCGTCGATGCTCCTTTTGATGGATCTTCCTTATTCGGCCCCAAAGTCAAAGAAAGTAGTTAGGTGCGAGAAAGATGGAAAGACCCTATCTGCAGTGGGCATATGTTTTTCTGCTCCTCAATGGTCCTACTCTAGGAATTAGAGGAGCAGGAAGATGTGGTTCAAAAAATCCCGAGCGCCTGTTCAGGACAACCGTGGTAGTGGCTCCACTCGGGACAGAGGGGGATGCTCTAATGGAAGCCACCAACCTTGTGGCAGAGGTGACCCACAAAGTTATAGTTCCAGAGATTCTTTATCTGGACAATCTTACCAGCGCTCCTGAAAAGACGGCCCAGTTGCTTACCTCTGGAAGCAGAAAAGTCTGGTGGCAAATAACTTCAGATACTTGGGTGCAGAGGGTCATTGCCAGAGGTTAACATATTCCCTTCACTCTTTTTTCAGGATCAAAATTAAAGATCTCTGATGTTCCACCCAATCAGAGGGATCAAGCAGCTTTAGAAAATCAAAAGCTGCTAGAAAAAGAGAGTCATCCAAGAAGTCCCACCAGACCAGATAGGATCTGGATATTACTCAAGGTTTTTTTTGGTGCCAAAAAAATAGGGGACTTGAGACCAATTTTAGATCTTAGCCTTTTAAACAGATTTGTTCAGCAAACAAAATTCTGGATGGTCACGGTTCAGTCTTTACTTGCCTTTTTAGAGGAAAATGATTGGATGTACTGTCTAGATCTTCAGGACGCATATTACCAGATAAAAATGGACAAATGCTCCAGAAGGTTCTTTTGCTTTTGGTTATGAGCCAGTCATTTTCAGTTCAGAGTGCTGCTCTTTGGCCTCACCACAACCCCCAGGGTGTTCACCAACTGTTCAGCAGCAGTAACAGTCACATGGGATTGCACGGATTCTGGGTGTTTCCTTATCTAGAAGAAAGGCTCATCACCGCTCCCACCAGGCATCTACTGCTTCAAGTAACGGATTTCATTCTGCACCTGGTCCGCTCTTCTGGGTATTACAATGACTCAATCAAAATCTCACCTAACTCCCACTTAAGATCTAGAGTTCATAGGAGCCATCTGAATACCATCTCTTGTGTAGCTTCCCTTCCTCTTCACAGGCTATAGAAGATAAACTCCCAAGTACAAGCCATTCTGTCCTGTGGCAAGAGTCCTGCACGTCTAGTCTTTTGAGCTTTAGGGTCCATGGCAGTGAACATCACCTTGGTTCCACTAGCAAGATTTCACATGTGGCTGCTACAATGGCTTCTAGCATCCCAGTGGCCCATCCTAACCCATCTAGTGGTGCATCCAATTTTAATCACCAGTCATTGCAAGAAGGACTTATCCTGTTGGATGGAATCTGAGGAAATTCTTTTAGGCCTTTCCTTTGTTCCGCCTCAACCCAAGGCCATAATGATCATGGACCCCTCACAGATGGTGTGTGTGTATGTGTCTGTGTGTCTGGCATTATCTTGGAAGAACAGTCCAAGGCACTTGGTCCCCTATGGAGGCCAATCTGCATATCAGTGTTTTGGAATTGAGGGCAGTGCTCTTAGCCTTGCAAGCCTCTGTCCTTCCTGTAGGAATGATTGCATTTCTGTAGTGTGGTACATCAACAAACAGGGTGGAACCAAGTCTTACCCACTGTGTCGAGAAGCTGTCAGAGTGTGGCAATCGCCGATATCCTCCAACCGCTTTCTAATAGCAGCACACATTCTGGGAAGCTTGAAGATGATAGTGGACAAACTGAGCAAATGCATTCTCCTGCCTCATGAGTGGTCTCTCAATCCCGGAATGATGGATATTTTCCATCTTTGGGGCAAGCCTTGCTGCGACCTCTTTGCTTCACCCCTAAACAACAAGTGCAGCAGCTACTACCTCAAGGTTGGTCAAATAGTACAACACACTTGAGCTACTCCATGTTCAAATTGCCATAGGCAAAGTCCAGTGCCACTTCCTTCCAAGCTATAGGTCTCCCTGTATGACCCAGGAAACACATACCATGTATTTAAACTTATTGGAAACACTCCTCATTGAAACCAGTACCATATTATGGGTGACTTTAATTACTCTACTCTTAACTGGCAATCCTGTGTGACACCAAAAGTACAGGCACAGAGATTCCTAGATTTTTTAAACACAAACTACCTGGACCAGATTGTCAATAAGTGCTGCAACCATACTGGATCTGGTCTTCACTAATATGGGAGAGTGCTGCACACCCCTGTGAAGTAAAAATAAAACCTGGACCCCCAGCTAATCCTGGAATATTCAGGAACTAATCTAAGGCAGCTTCCTGCTATTAAGTGATAACCTGGTAAAATTTGAAGCCCCCATAAACCCTGAGAACACTGCTGCAATCATGTTAATAGCTGCATAGAGCCAGCTGTACCCACCAGGAAGAAGTACAGAACTAAGTTAAAAAAACAAGCCACCCTGGTGGAATCATAAAGTCAGTAGGCTGAATAATAGAAGGAAGAAAATCATGGCAAAAATTAGGTGCAGCACCCAGAAGGATAAAAGCACTAATCAAACAACTCGGAGGAAAAGTAAAGTCTACCAAAGCCAAATTTTAAGTAAATTTGGCCTCCCAGTAGAAGGACAGCTACAAGGCATGCTTTAGCTATGACCGCACCCTCAAAGGCCGTACAGAATTGTCTGCAGAGCTCATTGTAAATGGAGCCACCTATACTGAGTCAGATCATCTAGCAAACTTACTGGCTGAAACATTCATCTCCAACCTTGCCCTCTCTTCCCCCTAAACCTTCCCTCAGGAAATACCATCAATTGTAACTCCCCCTGCTGTCACTAAGGAACAGGTCCTTAATGCTCTCTCTAACACCAAGAACACTGCATCAACGGAACCAGGCAATATCCCAGGATGCATTCTAAATAGCATGAAACGTGACCTATCAGGCCATCTGGAATTGCTTTTTAACTGTAGCCTGCAAACAGGCTTTGTGCCTCATGAATGGAGAACAGCAACAAGTCATCCTTCTGCACAAAGGTGGGCCATCTATAGACCCTGGAGATTACAGACACATAAGTCTCACTAGTCTTGTAGGCAAAGCCATGGGAAGAATTATTATGGAAATGATCAACAATGATGTAGTAAACCTCCAGACATTGGACTCAACTCAGTTTGATCAAGGGCAGGTCATGCCTACTCAACCTGGTGAACTTATTTGAGGTAGGTCACCAGCTCAATAGCTGAGGGCAAAATGGTTCACACTACCTACTTTGATCTGGCCAAAGCATTTGACACAGTACCCCACTTGGACATCATTAATAAACTCAAGAGGTTAGGTACAAACCCATATGTCACCCGGTGGATAGCCAGCTGGCTCGCAGACAGGACCCAGGAAGTTAAAATTGGAGAGTCCACCACTACAAAGAGGCCAGTCACAAGTGGAGTCTCTCAGAGATTAGTCCTTGGGCCACTCCTTTTTGGCATTTGCTTCTCCGATGTCAAGGCCAATGTCGGTGTCTCTGGCTGACTAAATTTGCAGATGATTGTAAATTAGGAGCTGTTATTGAATCCCACACTGACAAATGTTCACCAGGAGGGGCTGACTCAGACAAACAACTGGTGTCAGAGCCATGGACTAAAGCTTAATGCCAAGAAATGCATAATAGTATCCTTTGAGAAGTCATCCACCCCTGTTAACTATCATATTGACAACACACCTCTTCGAGTTGACCCAGTAGTTAGGGATTTGGGGACACGTACAGACCGTAATCTAGCCTTTGACCATCACGTGTCTACAGTAATGAGGAAATCTTTCTATGTTGCACAGCTTAACATCAAAGGTATGGCATCTAGGTCCAAGGAAGTCATTGTTCCATTGTATTCAGAATTTGTAGACGTATAATTGAGTACAGTGCCCTTTTGCTATGTACCTAACCAGCTGTTTACCTAACCAGGCATATCCAACAAATGGAACATCCACATAGGTTTCTCACTAAATGAATACAGGGCATAAGTAAATTGTCCTGTGTAGACCACCTCTAGGCCATATCCTTGTATTCTGTCTCCTTCAGGCTTTTGAGGGGAGATCTATACTTAGCATAACAGGGCATTGTCAGACCCCACTCTGATGGACTTCATATTTATCAGCAAAACAGACAGCACCATAATTACCAGTTCTAAAGACTTAAACCTTGCCTGTGATATAAATAAGACCTGCTGGAGAGACTGGTATGTATCCCAGAAAGTACCCCATTTCCGGAACAGGCTCCCCATCCATGTGAAGCAGAGTTCCTCCCTAAAACTTTTCAAGTGTAACTTGGACAAGTGGATGGGAAACAGGAAGTTCATCCTTGGCTTGGCACCTTTCTCTCTAATGGACACAAGCCTGTAAATGGTTCATCTCCCAGGCTCCTGCATGTATTTATTTTACATTTTACATTTTTACATGTCCATTTTCAGCGGATGCCCGGGGAGAAAAGCTCCACTTAATACAATGCGACAAATACATGTTATAAAACACATAAATGTATTCTTAAGGCATACAATTAAACATTTAAAAACATATTTAACATTTCTTCATAGACATAAAAATCAATACCATCAGAATAGACCATTGTTTGGTAAGAATAAGTATTCAGAGGTTAGAAACTTATAGGTGATCTTTGGCAGAATCCTTGCAACACTGCAATGTAGTGGATTAGTCTAGGGAGTCGCATGTGCATAGCCAATTGTTAATATAGTGGGTTTTGAGTATTTTCTTAAATAGTGAAGCAGAGCTTGTAGAAGTTATGTAATTTGGGAGTGAGTTCCAGATTTTTGCTGTTGTACAGCTGAAGAGAGTTTTACCCACTTCATTCTAATGTTTGATGACATTTATGAGATTTCGGTCTTGTTGATCTTAAGGCTCGGGTGGTGGTGTAGGGCTGTATAAGATCCTGTAGTGCAGGAGTTTTGTCAGCGAGGTAGTACAGTTTGTAGGCTGTGGTGAGTTGAGTAGTAGTTGGGGTAACTCAAGCCAGTTGAGCTGTTTGAGGGAAAGACAGTGATGAGATCTTTTAGTGGCACCTGTGGCAAACTTGGCAATCTTGTTATAGCAAGATGCCATTTTGTTTTGTTCTCTGTGGCGAAAAGATTAGTCAGGATTGGGGAGCCATACAGTAGGGTGGATAATAGGTGCATTCTAGCAACAGTGGCTTTTGTATAATTGGTTATTAATTGCTTGTAGACCAAGCTTTTTGTTTACTTTTTTATTGTTTGGGCTATGTGTACATAAAATTTGATCTTATTGATTACTACTCCTAGGAGTTTAGTGTGTGTTGTTGGGGTGATTGAGGTATTATCCTTGGAGTTTATGGTGAAATCATTATTTAGTGCAGATCATCTACCGGGACTGAAGAGAATTAGTTTTGTTTCTTTGGGGTTGAGTATAAGTTTAATGCTAGAAAACCATGCTTCAGCCAGAGTAAAGTTATGTTGTGTTATTGTTTGAAGTTTGCTTAAGGTTGGGATGGCGCATATGATAGTGGTGTTGTCTTTATATTGCACTGTAGAGGGAGAGGATGCAGCTATATGATTTGTAAATATGGAGAAGAGTAACAGACCAAGGATGGAACCTTGAGGGACTCCTATGGATACAGGTAGAAGGGAGGATAGCTGGTCTTGCCAAAGAACTGCTTGTTGGCGGCCTAATAAATAGCTGTTGAACCATGATATAGTGAGGGAGTTAATGTTAACAGTAGAGAGATTTTTGAGAAGCAGGCTATGGTTCACCATATCAAAAGCTTTAGATAAGTTTAAGAATACAGAGGAAACAAAAAGTTTGTTGTTTCTATGGGTGTTGACTATGTTGGTATATGAGAGTAGAGCTGTGGTGGTACTATGGGAGGATCAAAAGCCATGTTGAGATGTAGATATAACGTTATTTTTAGGAGGTATTTCATTAGTTGTGAATGTACTACTACTACTAGTATTTTTGATAAAGGAGATAAAATTGCAATTGGGCGGTAGTTGGTGAGCTCAGGGGAGTTGCTGCCTTTGTAGAGCAGATTAATGTGAGATTTTCCGTACTTTGCATTCAGATATGGATCTATTTATGAGTACAGACACTGGGTAGGATATGGTTTCAGCTGTTAGTTGAAGGAAATTAGCGGGAAGTTTGTCAGCAGGTAGCATGGTAGGTTTTAACTTTTTGAAGAGTTTAGTAATAAGTTGTGTAGGTGCCGGAGACAAGGAAAAGCTAGTGGGAGTCTTGTGTAGTAGGGCTAGTAGGTGTTGGAGAAGGTGTAGGGCTGGTGGTGTTATTTAAGGTGTTAGAGCTAGGACTGTTTTGGTAAAGAATTTGTTGAATTGTGTAGGGGTGTCCTCTTTGTCGGTTGGAGCTATGGGTGTGGGAGTGCCAGTTTTACCTGGGTGCAGTAATTTACTTATTGAGGCCCAGAATTTTTGAGGGTTGTGAGCGTGTTTTTCTTGTAAGGTTTTGTAGTAATTGGTTTTATTGAGTTTTATAAGTTTGGACTTATTCCATAGTGTTAAGTAGTTTTATTTTGAGGTAGTGGTTTTAAGTTTATGATATTGAGCCCAGGCTTTGTCTCTGTCCTTCATTATGGTTTTAGTTTCTTTTGTTAACCAAGGGCATAGTTTGTCTTAACTCTGATGGTTTGGGCTGGTGCATGACGGTTTAGGATTTTGAGAAAGGTTGAATTAAAGTAATCTACTGCTTTGTCTAGGAGTAGGTGTTTTAGGGGAGTCCAGTTACAATATTTTAGTTCGTTGTTTAGGTCCTTGGTTTTGAGGTTCATTTTGTTGTGAACTATTCTAAGTATGGGTTGTTTACTATGGTGGGATTTATTCCTAATAAGGTAGGTTGGTTGGTGATCGCTCAAATTGTCTGGTAGGCAGCCTGATTGGTGTGCTAAGGTGGGGTCAGACAGACGTATCCAATCTAAGATGGATTGACATTTGGATTTATCGACTCTTGTGGGGGGTGTCTATGATTTGGGTAAACCCATGAAGGATTAATATGGGTAGAGGGATTGAATTTGGTACGGTTGGACCAGTCAGTATTAAAATCTAAGAGAATGGTCTCTTGTGGATGGGAGGTAGACATCCAGTGTAACAGGTTCTTCACAGTGGCAATGTTATTTCCTGCTGGGATGTAGGCACCTGCTCTAACTATGTTTGCTAGAGTTTAGTTTTAATTTAGCAGAAATTAGTTCAATATCATTGACTTTCTGGGAGTTGTAGCTAACCTGTTCCAGTGTGAGATGATTTTGAAACAGTATGGCTATGCCTCCTCCTTTTTTCCCTGTCCTATCTTTCCACATACTGTTATAGCCAGGGGGTGTAATCTCATTATTATGATGCTCTGGTCTAAGCCAAGTTTCATTTAGTATGGCAAAATCTGGTTTATATAAAGCCACTAAGGCATGGAGGTCCTGAACTTTAAGTATACTTCTTACATTAATGTTTGAGAAGTAGAGAGGCGGTTGTCCTTCTATAAAGAGAGTTTGGTTGGTTTAGGTTTGTAGGGAGTGAAAAATTGGGTCCTGGGTTAGGGTGTATGTCTCCACAGCAAGTGAATTTTTGAGTTAGATATAAGTAGTGTTTAAGTAGTTTTTGTAGCATTTTGTTTGGGTTTTGGGATAAGTAGGGGCTTTATTTTGTTTGTTGGTTTATTATTTATGTATGAATAGCAATGGGTTGGGGCAAGGTTGCATGGAGATATTGGGAAATGTTTTAGTTTTAGAATATTGGCTATGGTTTCTGTTTGCCACTGGGTTTGATTGGTGAGATGAAGTTGTGTGTGGTAGGGTGTGAAGATAGATAACAGGAGTAGAACAAAAATAGTTAATGTGTAAAATGCTACCTTTAGGTGTGGGAAAGGCATTTTATTTATTTTGTTTCTTCCCCTCTTATGTTACCTTTTGTAGTAGGAGAGGAGGGGTGAGCTAGAGTGGGGAATATAAAACTAGATGGCAGAGAAGCTATTAAAGGAGTTAGTGACGAGGGTGTGGTGTAGTATGATTGAGTGGGGGATTGATGGTGTGATTTGATTGATTGGGGGTGTGAGTTGAGGTGTGGGAGTGGTTAGCAGCTATAAGATAAATTGAACTAGGGGTGGGTGGGAATGGGGGTAGGGTAAATGAGTGGTGTGAGCGTAGCAGCACTGTCCTAGAGGAGCAGCAGTTATGGAAGACAATCAGTTGTAATTCAGGTAGTACAGTAAAGATCGATGCTTTAGAGTCTGCTGATTAGCAATTTACCTTCTTGAGAAAGCTACCTTTTACCTAAGTCTGTGCTATTTACTTTCCATAGACAAATATATTCTGCCTAGATCTATGTGGAGGGAATGTGCACAGGTTATCTGGGAACTAGACTAAGGAGGTGGATGGGGGAACTCTGGCAGGGCAAGGGGGGCACTAGGTCTGATATAGGCAAGTTAGAGACTGTGAGTGAGGAGGTCAGTGAGAGGACAGGCATGAGAAGGAAATAGAGGTACAAAGGTGATACAGTGCAAGATAGTAGGGTAAAAGAAGTGAGCTAGGATAGTGAATGATCAGTGTAGGGGTATGATGGTAGGTGAGTAGGCTAAAGGCCGACAAAAGTCCTCGTGGGGGGTGCACAGCAATGTTATGTAGCTGACCAGGAGTAGTACTCAATGGGTAGTACTTACTATTATCACTGAACATATGTTCATATACTGTTGCTGTAGAGGGATTCCTCCAATAGAGAAGTACTCTGAATTGGTCTGATCTCCAGTAGTTGGCTGAGGTTATACAAGCCTGTGTGCTTTAGGCGTCAGGGACCTGGTCAGCATACAAACAACCACATTAGGGACAGTAGATATTGTAAGGGAAATGTATATGTTGCATCTCCCAAGCCCCTGCTTACAGTTATCAAGGGTACCAGAACTTTTCAGAGATTTGGGATGCATGGTTAGGCTTAAGGTCCTTGTGGTCATTAGTCTAGTAAACACCTATGAACCTGTTATGGTCTATGTTCTGTGCAGGGAGGATGTGTGTGACATGTGGCAAATACAAGATCATTAGGCTTTGGTATACTGGCTGAGCATCAGCTGCCCTGAGTGGGAGATCCCTTCTGTCTAGAATACTGCAACAGTGAAGAGAAGGACATCTATTGTTATGGTAAAATTTTCCACAACTGTACTTTCTCAAAGAAACCTTACCCCTATGGAAAATGAAATGGTGATAACTTACTTTAAGAGCTTACAACTCAAATGCCCTTCTTGCAGAGATCAGAGCAATCAGTAAAACTGTTTTCCATGTTCAGAACTACCAATCAGATTAGCTGGTTCAAATAAAGCAAGTGTTATCTTCTGTAATACAAAATATAGAGCCCAATGAGGGGCCACTGGTTTTCTTGGAAACGTCTTATGTAAAACCCCTTTCAAGAACATTTTGTTGCGAGATTGCCTTGAAAGAGGATAATCCATGGGTAGGATATAACCCATATAGCTAACACTACTGCAGCAGTGATCATTCAAACTAAAATTCAAAATACTGTTATGGTAAGTTTAGCTTACACAACTATACTTTATATAAAAAAAAATCTATATATGCTGTATACTTTTGTATCTTAAACTAACACACAAGAACAACTGTATTTTAGTGTCACTAGAATTGTTTCCTAAGAATTTTGATAAAATATTTCAAGCAGTTTGAGACATAGCGATCATTATGCAGGTATTTTTATCCTTACTGTTTAAAGAAGGCGTATACATGATATGTTTTGGCTGACAAACTCAACAAATATCAGGGCATAGTTTTATTGTACTGGTTTAAAATTATGGCTAAAAATACTTATTTCTAGGGAAAAGTGTTTAAACATTTTCACAAAGACACAGTTTTGACCAATACAGTTTCATACCCATATCAACATTTTAAGATGAAGTTATCGTCTTGCCTTTAGTATTATTAGTTTGTACTGTATTTTGCATGAAACTTAGCATTTGTGTGTCTTCAGAAAATTGGGTAGCAGAATCTGAAAGCCTTACACTGAGAGAGAGATTCTCTCTTGTAGGTAAGATCAAATTTGTTGTCATTTTAAATCTTAAAAAGGCATGAAGTAGTTTAGTTGAAAACCTATTCATCTGAGACTGACTTTACTATTTCCCCACTGTTGTATGACTATGGATTTTAATTGTATAAACGGTTATAGTGGGGCTTGCTCCCTGCCAAAAAAAAAAAAACTTTATTTTCAGATTTGTTGAATGTGGTTTTCAGCAAAACCATTTCATAGCTTTTGGATTTACATAGTTCACTTCAGTGAGTCAACATGAATTTTGTCAAATTAATCTCAGGATAGCCTTTAGCAATTCACAAATGACAAGATTTTTCATTACTGAATTTGAGAGAAATGTGATTTTCAGTTATTTTCATGTTGACAACTGTAAAATGTATCAAAAATATGTATTGTTGCAATTTGACCTATAAAATAGAAGTACTGGATAAAAGTAAAATTTCACTCTTTAAATGTGTCGGAAGAACATGTTCTTAAATGAAAATGGAAAAGCATGTAGCTTTGTGTCTTTGAAATCAGAAATACATCCAATAATATTTTGTAGGCATTTATCCCATTATAGTTCACTGAAAAATGTATACAGCCTTATATGCATAGACCAAAGGAATTTTTGACAGCCTAGATTAGGGGAGCAGCTGTCTTGAAAATAGTCAGGTCTCAAAGTTTTTAAGTACTCTATTGTGTAGCAGGTTATAAAATTAACCAAGCAAGGAGCTGTTGATGTAGTACATCAGTAGTGTGCTTTATCCCTTTTGCATTGGGTATTGAGATGTCCTAGGCACCTGAAACAGTCCACTTTCTTGATTTGGTTATTAACTCAGTCTCTTTCTGCAGGGTGCTGCTGACTGGGGTCGTTCGGGGGGGGGGGGTAAGAAAGACAAATGTCTTGATAGTTTATTAAAAAAAAAATCTGACTTTTTTCTAAATGTCACAATAAGCTTTGCAACTAAATTTAAGTCATGCCAATATCATATAAAGTAGTTTAACCAATGTTCCACATCATTGATTCTTTATTTTGGTAATAAGATGAAAAGTATTTTGTAATTTAATGATGACATTTTGTTTTCCCAGTGCAATCGCGAGTTTCAGTAAGACCATCCCACTTTGGGCATCTAAAAAGAGGGAAACTAATAGCTGGCCATATATTTTGTAAAGTGATCTTCTTGTGATTGGTATTTTCTGTAATTGCCACAGTTTTATAAAATGTAGTGTTAGTTTTGCACACACAGAACTACTGATAAGGGGTAATGAGTATGATGAAAGTCTGGCATAATGACTAAGTTATTCACCTGAGAGACGCAAGGTGCTGGGTTTGATGCTGACTTAAGGTTATTGGCTAGGCTTAAAATGGCTCTTTTAAGGCAGTAAACCTAGTATTCACCTATGAACCTGTTAGGTTCAAAGATTGTAGTTTTGAAGTGGTGTTAGTGTGCTGCAATGCAGAAACTCATGGAATACCAGTGCAACAGAAGTGGGTAAATAGCAGTACTTTGAGGTATTTTGCATGAGTTAAAAATATGTACCAATATAAATTCGAGAACAGATAGTTGTATTATTTTTTTTTGTCTCTGTGCTTGTAAGCAGAAATAGCAATTACATTAGAAAATTTATGCAACATACAGGATAACAAAATCTTCCTACTGCTTCAGACACACTGGTGAGTAGCAGAACATGTTCATTGAAGTATTGATTTACAGCTCTTGGATTGCAGTGCTTGTTTTGACACCTCAGGAAATGTGTGTGTGTCTGCCTGTATGTGTGTGTGTGTGTGTCTGCCTGTATGTGTGTGTGTGTGTGTGTCTGCCTGTATGTGTGTGTGTGTGTGTCTGCCTGTATGTGTGTGTGTGTGTGTGTGTGTGTGTCTGCCTGTATGTGTGTGTGTGTGTCTGCCTGTATGTGTGTGTGTGTGTGTCTGCCTGTATGTGTGTGTGTGTGTCTGCCTGTATGTGTGTGTGTGTGTGTCTGCCTGTATGTGTGTGTGTGTGTGTCTGCCTGTATGTGTGTGTGTGTCTGCCTGTATGTGTGTGTGTGTGTCTGCCTGTATGTGTGTGTGTGTGTCTGCCTGTATGTGTGTGTGTGTGTGTCTGCCTGTATGTGTGTGTGTGTGTGTGTGTGTCTGCCTGTATGTGTGTGTGTGTGTGTCTGCCTGTATGTGTGTGTGTGTGTCTGCCTGTATGTGTGTGTGTGTGTCTGCCTGTATGTGTGTGTGTGTGTCTGCCTGTATGTGTGTGTGTGTGTGTCTGCCTGTATGTGTGTGTGTGTGTCTGCCTGTATGTGTGTGTGTGTGTGTCTGCCTGTATGTGTGTGTGTGTGTCTGCCTGTATGTGTGTGTGTGTGTCTGCCTGTATGTGTGTGTGTGTGTCTGCCTGTGTGTGTGTGTGTGTGTGTGTGTGTGTCTGCCTGTATGTGTGTTTGTGTGTGTCTGTGTCTGTGTGTCTGCCTGTATGCGTGTGTCTGTGTGTCTGCCTGTATGTGTGTGTCTGTGTGTGTGTCTGTCTGTGGTCTGCCAATGCTCATGGTGTAGGACTTCAAAATGACAATCCTTACCAATGCCCTGATTTAGCTACTTTATTTGGCTGCAGTTGTAAAACTGCTCTGAATTGCTTAAAAAGGCTCTGAGAGAAATATGAATGATGATCATTTAGAAATTAGAATGCATGCTATCCTGCTACAGAATATGTGTAAGATGCGTGTGACTCACACTGCTGCCTTTCGATCTTAATGGGCTAGGAAGACATCGTAAGAGGACTTCAAATGGTTTCAGAGAAGGGGAAAAGAAAACAATAAAACAAGATCACTTTAATATGTCAGGCCCTGTGTTGGGCATTATGTGGAAAATCATTAATATTTTATAAGAAGCTAGAGTTACTTTGATGCATTAAAATAGCCCAAAAAACACACGAGTTCCAAGGTAGAATTTTCCTTTAATATTTTGAGCCACTCCGACCGCCTTTCTCTGCAAAAACGTACTTTTCTGTAAATCTATTTTTAAATGTACATTTCACTTTTTATAGTCAAAATTTTGTTTAAACAGTGCATGCATTCTTGTACATGGTTTGTTGTGGGATACCTTTTGTGTTTTCTTCACAATTTAAAATGCTGTGTTACCTCATGTACACAGCACCGAGAGTACAAAAGGTCTAGCACCATTGATTGCATTTTTTGCAGATTACAAGGTATCTATACATTTCCTTGCGTAGACAATTGCCCTATTTTTGCAGACACTATTCAGAATTGTTAGGAGTTGCAACTCTTTGGTATAAATCTATTTCAAAGCTTAGGTTTCCATCTGAGTTTGGAAAAATCATGTCATTTCTTCCAACAGGATAATTTTTCTAAGATGCCTGCCGGATACGTCATAAATGAGGGTAATCCTGCCTTAGAAGTATATGACCTTTTATAGAGGGTATTTTGCGCAGTGGTTGCATTGTCGACTCACAGCAAGAGGCTCTCCAGTTCGATTCCTGGCTGGGGTGCCTTCTGTGTGGAGTCTGCATTTGCTCCCTGTGTCCGTGTGGGATTCCTCCGGATGTTCACGTTTCCTCCCATGTTACAAAGACATGCATCTGGAGTGTTTCTCCCCAGGCCTCTGCTGAAAATTGTCTTCATTTCAAGTCAGACTTTCCCAGTAAACAAATGTTAAAAAAATAAATTTGTTTCAGGTATCCATTCAAAGTCTGATATATTAGCTATGGAGTTCCTCAAAATATTAGGATACATACCTTCTACATTTCCCATGATTTCTCTAGCCAGATTGCACATGAACATTCCTAGATTTCTCAAATCAGTCTGGATCCAGCACCAACATCCTCTGTCTTTCCAAACTGGCTTTTTTCAGAAAGAAACTTTCATGGATAGATCAATTGATCTTGAATACTAATCTTTTTACCTCCCCCTCGGCCCCCTCATAGTTTGTAACAACAAATGCCTCAGACTTTATTTGGATGGTGGGGGGGGGCTGTAATGTCAAAGTTCAAGTACTTTGGAACCATCATTTCAAAAGGAAATGCACAAACATCAAAGAAATGATGGCATCAGTAAATACTCTAAATCTTTAAACATTTTCCGAACTCCAGGATATCTTATGGCAGTCACAGACACCATCACTGTTGCATGGTTCATAAACAAGGGGGGAACCACATCATACCTCCTATGCAGACTAACCATGATAGCCTGGGAAATTGCATTGCAGCACAAACTATGCCTCCAGGCTCCTTAATTCCGTCTGAGCAGGAACAGCACAGATCTCTGCAAATGGATGTTACACAGAGAGTTTCTCCAGAAGATTTATTCCACCTGTGCGAACTCCCCAAGTAGATCTGCATGCCTCAATTCACATCAGAAAGTTTGAAAAATTCTACACCAGGACTCATTACAAGGCCTGGAAGACAGATGCCTTTTCTTTTCCACACACAGGCATGTTCTTATACATGTTTTCTCTGGTGACCAGAGTTCTTTTAAAGATAAAAAAAAAAAAATAACTGTCCAAAGGTAATACTGCTAACTCCCTTTTGGCCCAAGCAACATTGGTTCGCCTTTTGTCATGAAAATGGCCAGGGGTAACTACTACACGCTGCCCTACAAATTCTTCATCTGACAGCCTGGATGATTGAACTACAGTCCCTCTTAGGCACGTAATGCAAGTTTTTCCTAGTACAAATTTAAGGCCCCAAGGAGAAGTCACCTGTTTTCTAGCTGTACAAATGTGTAACTGCCCCTTTCAAAAAGTGTTTTACTTGAGATCCAGAAGAAAGTGAGACTCTAGGGCTAGGCAGACGGAGTTGCAAGCTCTTATGGTTGTTCATACTTGTAGCCTTTCAAACCAAACCTTCCTTTATGTTGAAAGGGGTATCAGAATGCATTCTAAATCAATTTTCTATCATACTTACTGAACCAAAATAATAAGGGAGAAAAAATGCTGCATTCGCTGGATGTCTACTGACAACTCTGATACTATATTGACAAATTAAAGGACTTCAGAAATTCTGATTAAGCTGTTCATTGCCTAGGAAGGTGAGAAGGGGCAACCAGTATCAACACAGAGTATTTTCAGATAGTTGTTGCATGCTGTTCTCATCCTGGAAAGACCTTTTGCTTCAAGGTCATAGCTCATTCTGCCAAGGCTATGGCTACTTCTAGACCTTTTTGAAAAGAGGTGGACTTTAAGTATTTTAGAGGCTTTTACTTTAACTGCTCATTATAAAATTGATTCATTCAGATTTAGGGGGGGGGGTGTTGCCAGGGTTATTTATTTATTTACACTGCGGTGGTGGTGCTGCAGTAGCGTTGTCGCCTCACAGTAAGAAGTTGTCCTGTTCGATTCTCAGCTAAAGCGTCTTCTGTGTGGAGACGTGCGTGAATGGGCGTACCTTCGTTGAAGGTTGTGCGTCAGGGCTGGCAACTCGGTACGTAAAAATCTACTGCCAATCATTAGCGGACCGGAGTTCCGCTGTGGTGACCCCTAACTGGGAAAAAACGAAAGTTACAACAACATTTGATTACCAGGAAAGTCCTACTGGGTCAGAAGCCCGTTTTCAGTGGCGGCCCGGAGAGAAAAGCTCCACAGAAATGCAAACAATATACAGTAATTAGATAGTACAACAGTGTACATACATACAGTAGATGCAGAATACATATCTTCTAGTTAGTCTATACAAAGTAGTATTCCATACTGTTTTCTAGTAGATACAGGTTCAAAAAGAAAAACACTAGCATTTCAGTGAAGATCACTGTGAGAAAAAAATAAAGTTAGTAGTGTGTACATATTAAATAATAGTTATGACCAAATGACATTTCCTTTATATATATTTATTTTTCAGTAGTAATGAGCAGTGGACGGACAGTGTGTTGAGAGAGTTTTATATATCAGTTCACCCTGACTGCCTAAGCTTTGGTAATTGCCTCATGTAGCTTAGGTTACTGCAAAAGTGGTCTAATGATCAACATAGTGCAGTTGTGTAAGTAAATCTACCATAACAGTAGATGTTTGAATAGATCACTTGTGCAGTATTTAACATCCTTCCTTCCACCTCTTTCTTGACTTTCAGGATACATTCTGTCATTTAATTCTCACTCTTCTACCTTTTCTTTCAGCCAGGGTGGGATTCTCACTTATCCCTTCTTTTCTTTCACCTAGCACATAACTGATATTTTTGGGCTCTAACCTCTCTTCCTGAGGGGCAAGAAAGATCTGAATTTTGGTGCCCGTATGTCTACTTTTATACCAGTATGCTGTCAAGCTTACTTGGACATACAGGCACATGGAACACACCCTGAATCTTTGGGTGCTGGCCAGATGTCCATTACTTAGCAGGATACGTCTCATTGTAGCTATAGGCTAATGCAGCCGTAATCTCTTTGAGCATCTATGATTATGCTAAGTGTATTTATACAACTGTACTCTTCAATTATTTATAGTCAGTCAAGTTTTTTTTTTGTGCATTGTAATGTTGGATTGAGCATAAGGACACTTTTTGAGTTTAGTTAAATAGAATTTGTGCAGTGACTGATGTCAGATGGGCATACATTTTGGTCTGAAACTTTATTCAGTGAAAAATGGTTCTACATTTTGTCAGACTTTCCTTCAAGGTGATTTTTCTCCCCTCCTTTCCTGACAGCTGTCACCCCCCTGTTATATTGTTTTTTGAGCCTGGTTATTCTCCTGCTGTCTGGGGAGCCCCTTGCAAGGAGATAGACATCTCTGCAGCTATAGAAATTTTCATGCCGTCACTCATCCAACAGTGCAGGCAATGAAAGAGTTTTTAGTAAGACCCTGACCCTGCTGTCTGACATAGGTGGCCTACTTCACCATGGGCAGCCTCTTATACCTTTCCAGCATGCATGAGTGATGCTGCTCACACTCTAAAGAGGTCTGCAGTTACCGGATTGGTAAGCCAAGCTCATGTCCCTGATTAATGATTATAGCTTCATCAGCTGCATGTCTCCACCTGTTTGTGGCAGAATAGTCTGGGTCACCACTTCCTCCCCCAGGGTAGATGAACTGCTTACCCTTATTCCTCTGCCATGCTCCCTTGGCCTGGCCTTGCAAGTCAGCTGACTCAGGCTGTACGGAGGACTACATCTTCCTGTGCCACAGAGCTGGGCTTACCTGCTCAAACTTTTCTTGTCATTTGAAAGTTGCCAACATTCCACAGTGAGTAACAGAACTGTGTCGAGCATTTTTCCTTTTCACTAATAAACATTATGCAAATTCTCGAAAGTTTGTCTACAGTCACAGCTGCACTGCACCATAATCCTTTATCAGAATTTCAGACTTTCACCTTTCTTTACATGACTGTCTTGTACATTAGGAATGAAAATACATTTTAACTTTGCTTAGAAACAGTACTATTTTTCATGCTACCAGGGCTAGCGTTTAGGAAATCTCTAGCCTAGTCTATTAAAAGTGAATGATACAGCTATTTCTTTTCAAAATATTCAGAATTTACAGTAGCGCAAACATCAGAATAATATAAAACAGTATTGTACATTACCCCCTGCACCCACAAAAATGTGTGCATCATGTACATGTTTTAAAATGATGTTCAATCACGTCTAAAAATAACAAGACAATTGCTCTGTAGATCGTGCTTGATGAAAGAAATATTTAGCTTGTGAAATTCTTTCAACTGCTGATTATGAATAAATATTTAAATAGGTTTAATGTGTGCTATCACAGCTTAATAAAATGAAGTTTTAGCTTGGGATGTACTGATAAATGTACATCTAGAGCTAGAACGTGCAGTGTGGCACCAGCTGTGGAGTTTCTTCTGCTTATTGATGTTTTATTCCCAGTTCCTCATTTCATTATTTATTTTTTCTTTAGCTCACTTAGTGCTGATTTATTAAATTTCTGAGGACTTAATATAAGCCTCAGGAGAAATCTGAGAATGTGGTTTAAAAGTATTTCATGTATGTTAAGGTGGAGAATGTCGCTGACTATTCCACTTCAAGGGACTGTACAAGAAACAGACCCATCTGTGCTCAGTTTTTCAGTAGTCATTGTAATCAGGAGCTAGATAGTCTGACCCCCAATAGGTTACTATTCTACAGGAAATATTGGCAGGAAGTCTTGCAAGAGAAACTCCCATGAGCGGAGCCTGATTATATTGGAAGAACTTCACAGTGACCCAGTGGGAAGATGGCTAGACACCAGACAAGCAGCAAAGGTCCCTTTATGAGGCATAGCCTTGGAGATCAGCTGACCGCAGATGATTTTGCAGATAAGTTTAAAATCCTTTCAGCCCCTTGTCAGTAAGAAGCAGTGAAGTGATAGTAATGCCCTATGCAGTACGCATTGTCTATGATCAAGGTTGCAGGCTGTCTGGGGATTCTGCTGGTTTGGTTTACTGTAGGCCACAAAAGACAGCTGCACATGCTGCCTTATAAATTTTTAGCTCAGGCTGAAGATTACTTAAATCCAGCAAATTTGAGAGCAGTTATTTTCATTGAATTCTGCAGTGGACTTACTGTTGTGTGAGAGGCTGAGTAAAAAAAAAAAAAAGTGGAGTATACTTGTAAATTTGGTTAAGATAGTAAATATGTTATGCGATAGGATATTGCTGTCACAATGTGTCTGCCAGCTTGGGTGTGGTGACTGTGACATTTTATTTATGCATGCCTTACAGCATAGATTTGTTTGTTCTTTTCTGTGAGGAGCCATTGTTTTTTAAGGAGAGACTTTACAAAAACCCAGGAGTCTCCATTTAGATTTGAGTGTCTCTTTGAACTGGAAAATGTCCTTTAGTCTATATGTTGCATTTTATATGTAATGTATTTTATAAACTAAATTTTTATCATTGGGGCAGATTAGAGTTCTATCAGCATTACCCCAGTGATCAATACTATATAGTATTACCTGAAGGCACTTGCTTTGTTGTTTTTCCTGGTGTCTGGATCACTTCTCCATATAAATGAATGATTACTCTCTGGTTTCATTTTTGTCTGTCTCCATTCCTTCTCTGTGAATATTGTCTTGCCATCCAAAATGTCTTTTTTTTTTTTTTTTTTTTTTTTTTTGAACATCTCTCTGTTCCTTTTCTTGGATAAGTGAGTATTGTGTCAAGCTGTCTTGCCCACACCATTCTTGCCAACCCAGGGAAGTTAATAAACATCAGTCATTGGTGCACTGCAAATTTTGTGTGCATCTTATTCCGCTCCGAGTACTGATAGACTAGCTCTTACTATTGCTTCAGTAAAGGAGAAGATTCTAACCTATGATTTTTTCCTTGTAGCCCAAACCACAGAGGAACACATACTACAGTGTTATAACTGTTTTGAGAAAACAGAATACAACTTGTAATATCATCAAAATAAGAAAAAAATACATTGTATTTAAGTGCAGTAGAAGTAAAAAAATATATAATAATTTGACCATCAACAAGGACAGGTACCCTAAGGGGATCGAAAGCACTGCTATAGTGTCACTTATTGTTGCATCTTTTTAATTGTAAAAACACTGACTAATTACATAGTCATAGTCGAGATGTACTTGGTGTATGCAGTGTTGCAGACAGTTTTAGAATTTATGCAGTTTGTGATGCAGTATTGCAGCTTCTTAGTAAAGATAATTTAAGACATGATGATTAGTAATGTAAATTCAGGAAATCAGTAGAAGATTACTGACCATTAAATCACTGTAGTCATGATACATGAAGTAAGGTCAGTGTAATATCCTGAGGTCACAGGGCGGCCACGGTGGTGCAGCGGTTATCATTGCCGCCTCACAGCAAGAGGTTCTCTGGTTCGATCCTCGACTGGGGGGGGTGCCTCTTGTGCGGAGTCTGCATGTCCTCCCTGTGGTTGCATGGGTTTCCTCCCACATCCCAAAGACATGCAGTAGGTGGATTGGAAACTCTAAATTGGCCCTAGGTGTGCATGTACGTGCCTTCTGTGGAAGGTTGGGCGCCGGGCTGGCAACTCGACACCGTAAAACTCCACTGCCAATCATGAGCGGACAGGTGATCTGCTGTGGTGACCCCTATACGACTCAGCACAGCTCCTCGTGGTGTCCTGCAGAGTTCTACAAGCAGCAGAGAGTGGAAGAGTGACTTTCCATTGATTTATAAGTACTTTTTCTGGCTTTCTATTTTCGACTGCTGTATTTTGCCTAAAAAGCAAATTTTTATTACTAAACTAGCTCTGCAAGTTGATTCACTGTATTTCTGTTTGTTTCTAAACTGTTTTGCACTTTAAAAGTTTGTTTTTTGCTTAAATTAACTGGTAGGCTACACACTCAAGTGCGCTAGCCGATTTAAAGCATTTGCTGTTGTTACTGTATCTATCTTTATCTGTTTGTGAAAAAAACAAAAAACAAAAAAAAATCCTTGTTTTCCCACCTTTACTGAACTAGAATAGTCCAGTCTTCAGATTTTGCTGATCTCTGGGCTGTCATAGTTCCTGTGTTGTCCATATCCTTATTTGGATAGGAGGAAGCTTCTTTGTTCACCAGTGGGAGTGGGGATCACTGAGCAGCCTATTTGTCCCCAAAGGAGTGGTTTCAGCCCAGCAACGTGTAGTTTATTGGCCGTTTTGGGCCATTTCCTAGCTCTTTCTAACCCCCTGCTATAAAGCCAGCTTTAGCGTGCTTTTGCACGATTTTGAGCGAAGTTGCGCATAACGCAGCATCGGGCAGCGCCGGTTAATCATGTTTAAACTATTTCTGGCTCCGCTAAGTCTGCTCTTCAGGTTTTCCATTAGAACTGCTCTACTTTCAATCTAAACAGTCTATTCTGCATCTGAAAAGCCCAGCCCTTGCTCCTAAAGCATTTTTACACAGGTAAAGCACTCTTAAACAAAAAGAAAGCACTACATCCACCTACAATCCCCTTGATTACCCATTTCCCTATAGGTCCTTTCTGACTCAGTTACACAGCAATCCCTTACACTATTCTAGCATGTCGAAGGGTGAATTACTGGCGTCCTCTCCAGTTCAGCTGGTGAATCTGGGAATCTTGAGGCAATGTTACAACTGCCTAATGTACACAGACAACCCTCTCCTCCTCCCAACAAATACAAATATATGTGAGAGATGCAACTATATAGCCAAAGTGGAGGCTGAGCTCCCTCGACTCAGTACTGGCAAAACCAGTCAGGAGGAGAAGGTAACCACACACACCACAAACCCAGTCTCACATAGACTTATCACAACTACAAACCAAACACATAAACACACAAAAATATACTCTGAGGCTCTAATTAAAAATCTACCAAAACAACAGGGGCCTCCAAAGCAGACATCCAAGCAACCACTACCTCAAAACATAGCACATGCAACACATAGTTCACAAAGTCAGTGTGCCAAACAGTCACAGCCCTTAAGGCCAAACAACATGCCTGATACACTTGTAATAGGTGACTCCATAGTCAGACACACTGACGTCCCGCTCACCTGACTGAACAAGGAAAAGGTTACAGTAAGCTGCCTGTCGGGCGCTAGAATCCGCCACATAATACAAGCACTCAGGTCACTCCAAAGCAAGTACAAATATGACTCGGCCATTGTCCATGCCGGTGTGAATGACCTGAGACGTACCTCCTTGGGCTACATGAAAAGAGACAGAGGAGCTCTCTGATTATGTAGCCCAGGCCGGTATGACCCTGACCCTGAGCAGCATCTTACCCTCACCAAGAATGATGCCACAGTACAAAGACAAAATGATCAGCTTTAACAATTGGCTCAATTACTGGTGCCATTCTAAGGGGATCCAATGTCTGTCTGCTTGTGATGACATGCTTGACAAGCCACGCTGCTTTGCAAGGAACGGCTTGCACCTGTCACCCCTGGGCTTCCTGATATTGGCCAAGGCTTTTGCCACCCCCATAGTGCCTTTTTTAGGCAAGGCTCAAAAGACAAACCCACCTCCCTAGAAAACACAAGTGGAAAAAAACTAAGGGTAATGCTGCTCAACGCCAGAAGTCTAAACCTCAAGATGCACGCTCTCGAAGCCCTCCTCAGTATGGAGAAGATCGATGTCTGTGCAGTGACTGAAACCTGGTTCAAGGCTCCTGGGAGCACCCCAGCACTACCAGGTTATACCTCATATCATGCTTTTCGGCCTCAAAACTTGGACCGAACCACAAAATGAGGGGGAGTATCCATATTCATCAAAGATACCCACACCTCCAGGTTAGTGGCAACGCACGAAGCATCGGAGACCATCCAGGTGCAACTAACCGTAGGCAAAACTACCCTACAGTTTGTATCATGCTACAGACCACCCTCTCAAACTCAGGAACCCCACTCAGCCTTCCTGAAGACACTGGAGAGTATGAATGTCTCACCAAATACCATCATATTGGGAGACTTCAACTTACCCAAACATAGACTGGGAGCCTTACTCAAGCCCCAACACCCTAGCCCAAAGGTTCCTAGAATTCATAAACTCAAATGCGATGGAACAATTAGTCACCACTCCCACAAGAGGAGATAATACACTAGACCTGATCATCACAAACATGGGGGCACAATGCTCCACACCGGAAGTATACCCCTCATTGGTGAGATCAGACCATAAATTAATCTCACTGGAAATCCACATCCCTCCCCCACCCCCAGCACAAAAGACCACAGTGAAGAATTTCTCAAAAGCTGACTTCACACTTCTTAAGACTGAAGTGGTATCCTTCAAGGCCCCTGGGCCAGTGGAAACCACAGCCCACACCGCTGAATCATTTATAAACGCTTTCTACGGACACCTTCAAGAATGCATGGATCATGCAATCCCAAATAAATCCAAGACCCATTCCCCCAAAGGCAGGCGTCCTGTCTGGTGGACCCCAGCCATTAACAAGCTTTACAACAGGAGGAGGAAGCTACTACATGACAGAGCAAAGCCCCCAAAAGGAAAGGCATCTCTGATCAGTACTAGCAAAAAACTACGATCACTCATAAAATCATCCAAGGCCAACTTTGAGAGAAAAATCGCAAAAGACACTAAAGAGCATCACAAGGCCGCCTTTAGTTATGTTAGAAACCTGGGTGGAAACTCCCAGATATGCTCAGAGTTGGTCCAAAATGACAAAAAAATACACTGAACCCACAAACATTGCCAACATACCGGCAGACAGGTTCAGTGCAAATCCCCCCCACACACACACACACAAAAAAGAGAAATATCTATCCCAGCAGAGTGTAGCCTCCCTGACATCTCAGATGCCCAGGTGAGAGCCGCCCTCTCCAAAGCTAAAAACTCAGCATCAATGGGACCAGACGGTGTCCCGGGTTGCGTGCTACATGAACTCCAAGAGGAACTAAACCCGCACATAAGGCTGCTGTTTAATCTTAGCCTTACTACAGGATACGTACCCAAAGAAATGGCGTACAGCAACAGTGGTCCCACTCCACAAAGGAGGTGCTTCTACGGACCCTGGAAATTACCGCCCCATAAGCTTGACAAGCCTGGTCTGCAAAGCTATGGAGAGGATCATTATGGAACTCATAAACAAAGACATTGGGGACCTACAGACACTGGATCCTACCCAATTCGGCTTTGTCAAGGGCAGATCCTGCCTTTTGAACCTGGTCGACTTTTTTGAAACAGTCACTAAGGCCATTGATGAGGGTAAGGCAGTTCACACAGCCTACCTTGATCTTGCAAAAGCCTTCGGCACAATACCCCACTCGGGCATCATAGACGAGCTCACCAGCTTAAATGTAAACCTATATGTCATAAGATGGGTTGCAAACTGGCTCAAGGACAGAACCCACAAGGTCAGAATTGCTGGAGCCATGTCAAGACTCTAAGCCAGTCACAAGCTGTGTCCCACAGGGCTCGGTCTTGGGACCCCTCTTGTTTGGCATTTATTTTTCCGAGGTGCAAGCAAACATAGGAGGATTGTGGCTGACAAAGTTCGCAGATGACTGCAAACTGGGCGCCATAATTGATACTCCAGCGGACACGAGCATCCTTCAGAAAGACCTCATAGAAACGGATAACTGGTGCCAGAGCCATGGCCTTAAACTGAACGCCAAAAAATGTATAGTCATACCCTTTGGGAAAAACAAAGTACCCACAAATTACCACATAGGTGGTAATCCATTAAGTACGGAGGAAGTAATCAGGGACCCAGGGACCCAAGTTGACAGTAACCTCTCATTTGACACTCACATTGCCAAGGTGGTTAGGAAGACCTTCTATATTACCCACCTTATCATGAAAGGATTCACATCTAGATCGAGAGGTCATTGTGCCCCTATACTCTTCCCTTATCAGGCCCATGAGTGCAATGCCCCATTTGGGATGTACCTTACCCGACACCTGCAGCAGTTAGAAAGACCCCAAAAGTACCTCACCAAGAGGATCAAGGCTCTCAAACATATGTCATATGCTGCCTGGCTGAAGAAACTTCAGCTCTATTCAGTCGCATACCGCCTACTGAGAGGCGATCTGTGCCTGACATACAAGGCCATGTCCAATCCGGAATTAATGGACATGCTCCACCTCAAAAAATCCAAATCCACCAGAGCCACGAGAGCGAGAGATTTGAACCTCATCACAGAAATAAATAGGACGTGCTGGAGGGACAGATTCATAACCCAGAGGCTCCCTACACTCTGGAACAGAATCCCAGTCCATGTTAGGCAGAGCCCCTCACTGACTCTCTTCAAGAGAAATCTTGACGAGTGGATGGGAGCTCGTAAGTTTACCTCCGGGGGTCATCTCTGTGTCACTACTAGACAGAGGCACAGTAAACTAAACCCTAAATGGGCATAGTATTCTCAGTCCAAGGGGTGGCGAAAGCCACACACACTCTGGCTAGGCTTATAAATGCCCTTGGGCAGATAGCCTAGTATGAACCTATGACCCTAATCGGGAAAAAGCCGAAAGAAGAAGAAGTAATAAACTGAGGTCACTACAGCCACTAAAGCAGCAAACATATACACACCATGCACTACTCACTAAGTAGAAAGTGTACCCTAAAAACTTGTAGCTTTAAAAACATGACTCCCTACCTTCAGATTACTTGAGACAAATATAGCCTCTGCAACCTTCACTGAAAAGAGCCAATCTTACACATACGATGGATTTACCTGGACAGTATAAGGAAACCGGCAAAAGGTGGCAACAACTTCATTCATGAAATGTACTGTGCGAATGGTGGCATTAACACTGGTGTATGTGTTCAGTACGTCTGTGGCATCGTTACCAAACCTCTGATATCAGCCAGCAGTGACAAACTGCCTCTGCGTTTATACTGAAACATGCAGTATGAAATAGTGAGAAAACGTAAATATAATCCATATTTTTTACACTTGACATTGTGTCCACCCTGTGTGTGAAATGGAAAAAAAGAACTAAATTAATGAATAAAAGTGGCACCATCTATACTTGAAAGATGTACTGTGCAAGAATTGTACATTTACACATTTGTGATTGCAAAGCCATCCTAAGTCTTGCATCACAAAATGGAGACAGCATAGAAAAGGCTTGTTCATGCAATGGCATTATTTAAAAAAACATGGAGAAAAGCTCCATAAAATAACAGAAAGTACAATATAATACGCTGAAAATCTGAAGTATAAGATAATTGTCTTCAGTATAAAATTAAGTATAACTTCTCTTAAACATGCATTAAAGTATAGGTCACAGTAGAATGTTATGAGAGAAGTAGTCTCTAGTTTGAAACGGTGCTTTTAACAAAGAGGTGTAATAGAGTTGATGGTGCGTAATGTTGAGTAATATATTTAAACAGGAAGAAATAGGTTAGCGAGAATAATGACATGAAAGAGATAAATGGGGGTGAATTACCATATAGAAATTAGTTCAAGGCTGGATTAATATGAGATGCTCGTTTGGAAAAGAAGGTTAGAAGTAGGGGATTTAGTGAGAAACTAATAACTAATAAGGAGAGAAGGATGTGTAGAAATTCAAAAAGAAAAGGGAGGGGGAAAGAGAAATACAGAAGTTATGAATTAAAAGAGAAATACAGAAGTTATGAATTAAGATTAGCTGAGAGGGAAGAGGTAAATAGTTAAAAAGGTCAAAGAAATGTCACAGAAAAGAGTATGCGGAGAGGGGGAATAGGGAGGGGAAGAATGGAAAGAGTTTAGCCTGGTTTGGAGTAAGAGCAGGTCAGCACTTTATTTAGATATTTTTTAATGCATTTTTTCACTAATGATGGTTCTAATTAAGTCTGATATAGAGGTGAGCATGATTAGCATGAAGTGTATTTGCAGCTTTTTCTTTATTACAGTTACTTTGTATCTTGCATTTTAATAAATAATGTATCTGCTAACCACATGCACCCAGGAAACCACTGCATGTTGACTGAGTCCATTCCTTGTCAGCATTATCCCCATTTTACCCTTTGTATGAGTAATGGCATTGCAGTGCACCACTGTCAAGTGGAACTGTTTAGTTCCCAAAAGTCATTATTGCTATCACACTGTGGTTGGTTGTTGTTCTGATATGTCCTAAAGTTCCCATCACTGGTTTGCATATACATGATAACATCTTTTCATTTGCATAGTTGGGACCAATTGTTTTGAGCATGGCCCCAGCTCTTCCCTTCTAGTTGTCATCTGTGATTACCCTCTGTTTGATACTAAAGATCAGCCTGCAGTAGTATATTTTCTGCTTCCTTGGAGAAATTAAAGCTACCCTTTAGCCCCTGACTGCTACACCAGCCAATCCTTTCACTTCTGGACTGCAAAAGAATCCCAAAGATTAGTTATTTCCAGGAACTTCTGATCAAATCATGTGGTTATTTACCCAAAGAGATGTCTTAGCAATACAACAGTGAATGCACATGTAATGTGCAACGTGATTTTGTTTAAAAAAGGTACTCTCAGCCATCCATCTCCAAAATGTGTATCAAATGGGCAAAAGGTGGAACAGTTGCTAACAGATTACTAACAACTTCAGCTTGGAAGCTCACAGGATGATTGAAATATTTTACTTTATATTTATAAAATATTCTTTTGATGAATTAATGTGTTTCAGTATTTATTGTGAATGTCAGTTAAAAATAAATCTAAACACAATGTGTGGCAGGCTCTTTCATTGTGGATCAAGTGAAGTATGTGGACTTTTTAACATTCAAAGTTAGAAATATTCCTAATAATGAGTGAAATTCGAGATTCTGTAATCATATAAAGATGCATATCATAAAGATCATTCAGGATTTATATATAGGTTGGAATAATTTAAAGTAAATGGACCAGTGGGAGCTAGTGACCTCAGAGCGGTGGTGGTGGTGGTAGGGGAGCCAAGTCAATGACAGTTTACCTCTGATCAAGCTACATCTGGGGATCTGTAACTTTCATCCACAAACTGCTTCAGTATCCACTCATTCTAGCCACATTATTGACTATATGTACCTCAGATACCAGATTGTGATAGAATGATGAAAGAAAAAACAGTAATAATAGTCAAAACAACATATTTTAGTGTGGTTTTACATACGCACACACACACACACACACACACACACCAGCCCTGCCAGTTAGATAAGTGACTGTTTAACAGGAGTCAAATGACAGCAGTCAGTTTCCTTCACAGACTGCTTTTATGCCTACCCAGTTACAGCCACTTTAACTGTGTACTCTTCAGATGATTGACTGGGATCAAATGAAAGAATAAATACATAAGTAATAGCCATAGTAATATATTTCAACTCATTCACTATCAGTCACACATGCAGTCCAACCCATTTCACCTCCGTACGTATATTTCCATGCCACTTATAGGCACTTTAATAAGTGTGTCCACCTAGGATGTTTGATCATGATTAAATGAATGATTACACAAGTAATGGCAACAGGAAAGTATTTCAGCTCATTGCTGTCAGAAGCAACAGTGCAACCCCACACAAAATGCACATATGAATGAGAATGGGCATGCCCAGCAGTTGCAGCCACTTCATTGACTGTGTACACTTTAGATGTCTGATTGTGGTCAATTGAAGGAATACGTACATAATAGCCAGTGTAATGTTTTCAGCTTGTGGCTGCCAGATGCATACAGTGCAACTGACAGCTAACCACTTTTCTCTTACACAAACCCACACACACAAATATGCCCACCAGTTGCAGTCACGTTATTCATTATGTACACTTCAGATGTCCATTTTGATCAACTAAGTGAATAAATATGCGAATAATTTGCCACAGTAATGTGCTTAAGTTAATTGCTATCAGATACATATACTAGTGCTATTTGTTTCAGCACTTAGTCTACACACACACACACACACACACATACACACATGCACCCATCCACTCACATGCATGTGTATGCACACACAAACACATGAGAGCACACAGACAGCATTGACCACCAAAATATAAATACTGTCTTGCAGTGTGACTAGCAGTGGAGATCACAGATTTTAATTCGAAAAAATTCTCTTACACATGCATTCCAATCTACAAATCTCACTTTTGATTTAGGCTGTCTCAGGTACAAGAAACGTGACCCAGCCTGAGGTAATGGGAAAGGTGCTCATTTCATCCAGCAGCCTAAGCAGCTCCGTTAAAATGTCATTTGTACCGCCAAAATGTCAGGAAAACCTATAATAATGAGTATTCACCTAATTCGCTGTTGGAACATGTGAATATATGTATAAATACCAGTTTATTTTAAAAATGTCCCCAAATAAGTTGGCTTTAATGGAGTTCTAAGACCGCAAATGGTAAAGCAAGTTGTTTAAAAAAGGGGGGGGGATAATTTAACTTTCGGAGCACTGCAGCCCACAGCATTTTGAGGGTGGACTCTCTCTTTTTGGTCATGTTCATCAGGTGTCAGACCTACCTTAGTGCACGAGATTGTAGTCTTAAACTATGGCCAGTTAGAGGGCAGCCATCTGTAAAAGTTATTTTCTGCCACCTAAACTAAACCATCACTTTGCATAGCTCTGCAATAACAACTTTAGCTTCTGGTCTTTTTTCAAGGTTTCTTACTGCAGACTCTTGACTACAGATTTCTCTCTCAAATGACATCCTCTGAAAAAGTCAATAGCAGATACTACTGTGGGTTGTCAAATCCCACCTCCCAAAAGATTTTCATCACCAGTGTTAAATTTTGTTTGAGGAAGTAGCACAGCATTCAGAACTGTGTTTGATGTGCTGCATTTAATTAAGTAGGTATTTGGGAGAGCTAAAATTCTGCAGGGTATTTCACTTGACTACTGCATAATTCTAAACATAAGGAGGAACATATGAGATGATCTGAAAAATGTAAAATAAAGTAACTTAAAGTTATGACTCTTATCAAATTTATTAAAAGGGCAGGCAGTATGTACTCCTTGGCCTTTTTATCCAAGTAGTGACATTCCTGACATTATGCTGAAGTATAGGTTCGTCCACCAGCTCCCTGAGGTAAAATCCACTCAAGTTGCCTGTTCTTCCAGCTACCAGTGTTTTAAGGTATGCATAAGGAAGGGAGACTGTTTTGGAACTGAAACCAAAATTTTAAGAGGATTAAAGTTGAAGCAGCATTTGGAATCGAAGAAAGAAAATGTCCATCCTTGGGCAACATTCTATTGTCTTGTGGGTTAGGCCTGATGTCTGCAGTGTTATTTTTGTTGTTGTTTTGTTTTTTGTTTTCTGCAGTGAGTCAGTATTTCCCTCCCTGTAAAACTTACTTTCCCTCATTCATGCTGGGTCGTCCGAGAGCTAGATGGTAGTTGGGCAGACGGGTTTATATCACGTTATCGAAAGATGAAAATAGCGAATGCATTTCATCGAACCTAAAATATCTAAACCACATAATATCGAACATTCAGAACAGCGAATTTTTTCCTTGGGGGAAAAAATTCACTATTTCGAAACGCACACACACACAACACACAAGCACACCTAAAAAACATCAATATACACACATACACTTATAATCCTACAACTAACCCTACACTAAACTATACAGACACTACTATCTATCTACTTACCTTAACCCAAACCCTAACCCTAAGGTCCGTCACTATCACACACTCACCTAACTCGCGCCCTCACCTTAACTCACTTAACCCATCCCTAACCCTAATTCATCTAACCCGTGCCCTAATCTTAACCACGCAATCTCACACTTACCTGAACCTGACCCGTAAATTTCCACCACAGCGCTGAAAATAGCGAAGCCACAGAACCGGCCAACCGTTCTGCAGCTTCGCTATTTTTAGCGTTCGCTCAAAACGGGTCGATATTAGAACATTCAAAGTTTTAAAACTTCGATGTTCTGCTATAGACCCAGGCAGACAGGCTAACAACAGACAACACTTTGTAACAGAAATATCGACTTTTCAAAAACCTGAACAGCCGAGTCAGTGAATTTTTTTCCAGGGGAAAAAAAAATCGCTCTGCCATCATTGGGGATGTGCCCTTTTCCCCACTGTAGTGTAATCTCAGAGTTGGTATATTTAGTTAGGGGAGGAGTGGAGGGCACAGCCTCTCACATCGAGGGATGTGGGGGCAAATCCCCCCCATGCTGTAGGGTTTGAAAGTGGTTTTTTTTTTTTTTTTTCTGTATAGCCAAGGGATTTTTTCCCCTGGGAAAAGAATTCACTAATTCAGCTGTTCGGGTGTTTGACAAGTCAGTATTTCTGTGTCGATTTAAGGCGAACATGTCTTTCAACACAGTAATATAGACCCACAGAGATGATGACCTCAGCTTGGTGTTGATTCTCAGATGTTGGAGGCTTCTGTGTTACAACTTATAGAAGAATAGCACAGGCATATCTCATTCTGTATATAAAATACTGCATTTAATTTGAGAGTAGAGATAAAGCCTTCAGCACAGGAAGTAGGAATTCACCCTCACCTCAAGAATTTGGTAGGTTTAGCAGGCATTGATGTTGAAGCTTCCTTATCTTTGGGTTCCTTTCCAGAACATTTTAATTTGGTGATGCTGTTAATCAATTGAAATAATGTTTTAACTGGTAGGCCAAAAACTTTTCATCTTCTAAAAAGAGATTTATGAAACTCCTAAAGTACAGTCAGCCTAAGCCTTTAGCTGTTGTGAAACTCCTGAAACATAATTAGCCTTGGCCTTCAACCATAACAACATTCATTGAGTCTTTTCACAGTATTTTAATGACATGGGTCAGGAACTTTACATAATGCTGCCTGCATCAGAGAAGCTAGATAAACTTTAGGGTTTCTCTAGGAGCAGAGTAACTTATGGGTTCATGGTTGAAAAGTACTATTGACGTACTAATGATGATAACCAAATTATCACCCTACTTAAATATTCTAACTCCACTTCTACACAGCCATGGAGGAAAAGGCGGAAACTACAAGACAGAAAAAAATGTCCTGTCCGCCTGTTCAGCGTTCTACTACTGAAAGCAGATTACATGAGATGCACCTGCACCACACAAACTAAGATCAGCAATAAAGATGTTGTTGAGAGTCATCAGTGAAGAGTCTTAATAACCAGATCACTTGCTTGCTTATCAGATAAGTAAATAAACAAGTTCCCACTTCCCAACATTTAAACACCCTGTCTAGGCAGAAGTAACCACAAACCTTGGATTATGTAGATTACACCTAAAACATTTGGTATTACAGCATCTCTGTATTTGTGGTTTGATACTAGTGAACTTGGACAGAGAATCCATTTAAACCACATCCGCTTATTACATTCATACAAATATTTTGGCTGATCCAGCCATCAGAGAGCTAACCATGCAGGAAAAGCAGAGTACATGATCAATTTAGGAAAAAAGGTCTGTACTTCAACACTAGAAGTCAGGATTGTAAATTACTAACCAGTGACACTGTACTAATCTGATAAACAAAAATTGATGATCTAGATGATCTAAATAACTTAACTAAATAACAATGTAGAGGATTGTGACCGGGACACCAATCCTAACCAAGTTATGTGTTTGAGACATTGATACCAAAAAATTTGCTTGAAAGGTGAATTTTGGCATTGGTGTCTAGAACACACAATAATAGTTTAAGATTGGTGACCTAATTGTAATTCTTTGTAGTGCATTGACTTTTATCGGCTGCATGTGCTGCTAGTTAGAGTAAAAAAAAAAAAAAGGCTTAATGTTTTGATGGCTTTCAAAACTGTAAAGCACTTGACGAACACAGTTCCTTACATTTACACTTAACTTCTGTAACTGACCAGATTTTTGCCTCATGTATTTGGTCTGTTCCTCATAAAATCTGTTGTTTTTGGACAAATTATATAAAATTAATGCTATATGCTAAGTTTCAGACTTTGTATCCTTCAGAAAATGCAGGTAAACACAAATCCTGTTATTCTAGTAACTTTCTAAATTTTTAACAGGAAATCATAGACCCTCTCAAACAGTCAGCAGGCAGAAACAAATCCTTTATTCTGCTGCTATTTGCTGATCAGTACTGACAGATTGTACTGCCTAGCTTGATACCTGACCCCTTAGCAAAATAAGTAGGGGATGCTTAACATTTGTTCAGGTCTGGTCTCACTCCATTCTAGTGATTAATTGATTTGTTTTTTTCCGTATATTGGAGTGTAATCACTATGATGCATGCACTACAAAATGTTAAGTTGTCTATCTCGCCTTCATTCTTGCTGGATGGGTTCGGAGCCGACCTCGGCTCCGACTCGGCCACTCTAAAGCTCGAGAGTTGGTTCCACCGGCTCGAGGCTCCCCTTATATCCCACAATGCTAGGCGAGAGTTACCTCAGATCTCGTTTGCCGCTACAGCTTCGAGGTTGGTTGTTCTACCGGTTCCTGGTGAGTTTAAGCTTTTTCTATTAAAAGTTACTCTTTTTACCCCTTTTTTAGTTTAATTATTCTCAAATTAGTGTAGTTCATTGAACTTTATCCCCGACCTAATTTTTACCGTTTTTTGTTTAAAAGAACTTTTAGTTCTTCCCTTGGGCCTTAGGCCTTCCCTTCCCTAGGGAGTGTTTGTGTAGTTTAACTACTGTTTATTGTACTTTATTTTTTTTTTTTTTTTTTAGTATTTTTACTAAAGTTGTTATTCTGACAGGGTATAACTGGTGTGTTTGAGTGTGTGTTTGTGTTCACCAGTTAGGCTATGTCAAAAGAAGCAAAGGTCTCCGGTTTCAAGAAGTGTGATGCGTGCTGTCAGAAAATGTCTCTGACAGACGCTCACACTTCTTGTGTCTATTGTCTGGGGCCTTTGCACCTGCAGGATTCCTGTGCTGTTTGCCATGGCTTCAGCCCCAGGGTCCTGCAGGAAAGAAAAAACAAGCTTATTCTGAGAGGCTTGTTGAAGCCTGAGGATTCCCTGTCTGTCTCAACAGGGAAGCCCTCCAAGGCATCGAGGTCTTCGGCTCCGGCTTCTGAGCCGAGACCTCAGGTTGTTCAACCTTTGCCTTTATCGGCTCCGGCTGGAGCCGATAAGACTCAGTCCACAGTTTCTGTGGCTTCCTCGCTCGCCGGAGCCGAGGTTATCGAGGTACCCGTGTCGGCTCCGACAAGATCTTCGGAGCCGACAACCAGAAAGAGGTCTAGGTCACCTTCTCTTGGCTCCGTTCATTCGCGTCCAGGATCTCCCCTGCTGTCTGAACGGAGCCAAAGGTCTCATTCCTCTAGGTCATCGAGGCTGTCCGATCATGACCTTCAGAGGGTGGTGAGTCGACTACTCAAGTCCGAGGCACTAGCCCAGATGCTTCAGAGCCCGACTCATCAGTCGGTGCCTGCCCCGGTCCATCAACTCTTTCCTCCTTCGACTCTCTTGAGTTCGCAGCCGGGTCGTGTCGGAACCGAGACTGTGGTCACCTCGGAGCCGAGACAATTGTCTTCGGCTCCGTCGTCGGCTCCGGTTTCTTCCATGGAGGAATCTCGGCGCCGGACTTCCCTCGTCGGCTCCGAGGGGGTGAGTGGCATCGGACCCTTGTCCGACCCCCCTCTCCCTCTCGGTGCTTCGGCGCTGGTGAGTTCGGCTCCGACATCGGCCTCGGAGCCATCACTGTCGGTGCCGAGGGGGTCCTTAGCTCCTCGGAGCGGGGACCTCTGGCTCTGCCTGACAGGGGTGCTTTCGAGGTCATGCGGAATGTGTTAGAGCCTGGCTCTACTCCACAGTCGGCTCCGTCAGCCCCTCCCTCTATGCTGCCTCAGGGTAAATCGACTCACTCCCTCATCCCGGACCGCAGAGAGCCAACTCCTCAGGAGCTCCCATTGGGGATTTCATCCTCTTCCGAGGCCTCTCCTGATTTGGCAGAAGAGCCCCCTCGGAAGAGGAAGTGCAAGAGGAAGCACATTGACTCACCTGAGTCTATCACGTCGGACACAGATCTGGATGATTCTGAGGGTTCCCCGTTCCCCTTCTGAAGATGTCTCATTTGCAGACATTCTGGAGATCCTTAAACAGAGGGGAAATTGGCCAGCCCTCAACCCTTCAGAGGACGAATCTGTGTATCTTGAGGCGTTTGGCTCTCGCCCTTCCACCTCCTGGGTGTCCCCCTTGACCCCCTCATGCAGGTGGTTGCTAAAAGGCATGGACGGCTCCTGATTCAGTGGACCCCACTCCCAGGAGACCCTCCAAATTCATCACAGCTCCATCAGACAAGGAATTTTTATCAAAAGGAGTCTCTGTGGATGCTATGGTGGTAGCTGCCACCACAAAGAAGGAACTGGCTGATCCTTCAGTGCCTGTCCATCCACCTAACAAGGAATCTAGGTCCATGGATAGGTACGGAAGCGGATGTTCTCCTCAGCGACATTTACTATGCGTTCGCTGAATTACCTGTGCCATTTCACTCGTCTTCAAAGGGACTTGATCAAAGAAGCGAGTGAAATGCTGAAGGACCCTACAGCTGCGGGTATACAAGAGAAAATGAACACGCAGCTGGCTATCCTTAATTCTATTTCCAACTCCGCCATGCCTCCTCTCTTATGCGGCCGATGGAGCGAGCAGAGCCGCAGGAACAGGGGTAGCCTTACGTAGGCACGCCTGGATGCGGCTATGCAATTTTGCGGAACCTTTCAAGACGTCTTTCACGAACTCCCCTTTTGATGGATCATCTCTTTTGGTCCACAAGTGAAAGAAACCCTGACTAGGTGCGAGACTGATGGCAAGACCCTTTCTGCCGCCGGAGTCCGTTTTCTACTCCTTCTAGGCCTTACCCCAAAGGCCAGAAGGGGGAAAGATGTGGTTCCGTAAACAATCCCAAGGGACTTCGCCGGACGACAGAGTCGGTTCCCGCCAGAGGCAGAGGGGGAACAACAATGGTAGACGCCGCCTTAGAGGCAGAGGGGGTCCGCAGAACCAGGGCAATCGAGAAACGCCTCCGATAAGCCCTTTCAGCATCCCTGAGGTGTTGCCCGACTGCCCATCTTCGGAGGCAGTCGGGGAAGATTGTCACTGTACCCAGAAGCCTGGCTATCCTTGACACAAGACAAATGGGTACAGTCCATCATTTCGAAGGTTATTCTATTCCCTTTCTTCGTTTTCCAAATCAGTCAAAAATCCCTTCCAGATGTGCCACCCGCTCAAAGGGATATAGCAGCTTTGGAAATTTCAAAACTGCTTGCAAAAGAGCTATTCAGCCAGTGCCAGCAGACCAACTAGGATCCGGAATCTACTCAAGGTTCTTTTAGTTCCAAAGAAAACAGGGGACTGGAGACCAATTTTGGATCTCAGTATCTTGAACAGATCGGTCAAGAAAACAAGATTTCGGATGGTCACGCTGCAATCCATTCTTCCCCTATTGGGAAAAGGAAACTGGATGTGCTCTATAGACCTTCAGGACGCGTACTATCACATAAAATGAACAGACGCTCCAGAAGATTCCTCCGCTTCAGGCTGGGAACCAGTCATTTTCAATTCAGGGCCCTGCCCTTTGGTCTCACCACTGCCCCCCGGGTGTTTACCAAATGCATGGCAGTGGTAGCTTCTCACCTGAGACGACAGGGATTCCAGGTGTTTCCATATTTGGACGACTGGCTCCTCACAGCTCCCACCAAGCATCTCCTTCTGATGGCCAGAGATTACACTTTTCGCCTGTCAAAAACTGGGTATCTCAATAAATTGCGAAAAGTCTGTTTTGTCGCCTTGTCGTACTATTACCTACATAGGCGCAAATTTAGATACTGTAAACATGTCTGCAACACTAACGAACCAAAGGATATCAGACATTCAAAAATTGGTATCACTACTTCTCAACAACAACAGAGCCAAAGCCAGGTTAGTTCTAAAGGTGTTGGGAATCATGGCAGCGGCCATACCCTCCTTCCATTGGCCAGATACCACATGCGGATCCTTCAGTGGATGCTTTTTCTCAATGGTCATACCAGGAACTTCCAATGTCTCACACCATTATGATCACGCAAGCGTGCAAAAGCATCTCATGTGGTGGATGTCTTCCCCAGCTCCTGTTGGGGAGACCATTTGTTCCACCTCCTCCGGTTGCTACTCTGACAACGGATGCCTCCCTGATCGGGTGGGGGCATTATCAGGGCAGGACAGTCCAGGGCACATGGCAACCAAACGAATGCCACTTGCACATAAATGTTCTGGAGATGAGAGCAGTGCTTTTAGCGTTGCAAGCCCTTCAACACTCTCTTCCCTTGGGAACGATTGCAATCCAGACAGACAATATGTCTGTAGTGTGGTACATCAACAAACAAGGCGGAACCAGATCATACCCCTGTGTCGAGAAGCACTCAGACTGTGGCAATGGGCGATTTCTTCTCAGCGTTTTCTGATAGCAACGCACATCCCCGGAAGTCCAATCACATTGCGGACAAGTTGAGCAGAGCTATTCTCATGCCTCACGAGTGGTCTCTGAAAGACTCTGTAGTGAGAGAGATTTTTCTCAAGTGGGGTCAGCCTTGCTGCGATCTTTTGCTACTCCCCAAAACAGCAAGTGCAGAGAATACTTCACTCTATTCCCTTTACCAGGCCAACCCAGCAGGGACGCTAGTCCAAGTTTGGCCCCGGGACTTCTGTATGCATTTCCTCCTTTCCCACTGATCTCTCAAGTAATACAGAAAGCTATCGCTCAGAAGGCCTCATTGATCCTCATTGCTCCTTACTGGCCTCGACAAGTGTGGTTCCCCTTTCTGCATCGATTTCTTTTGAGCGACCGTGGAATCTGGACCTAGTTCCAGATCTTTTGATCCATCAGTCGGGTCAGTTTCATCGCTCCCTCCCCTCTCTGAACCTCACTGCTTGGTTCCTCCACTTCCAACCGTATCCAGGCTTCCTCAATTATCTCACTCTGTTAGAGATATTTTGATAGCTTCCCATAAATCTTCCACTCGAAAGATTTATTTGAGTAAGTGGAAACGCTTTTCATATTGGGCACAAGGAAAGGACATAGATCCTTTCACTGCTTCCATCCAACTAGTCCTTGATTTTCTTGCTGAACTCTTCCATGCAGGTTCATCTCCATCTACTCTTAAGGTTCAATTGGCAGCTATTTCTAATTTCCATGTGGGCATTTCTGAATCCGCCCTAATGTCCCACAAACTCTGCAAAGCCTTTTTGAAAGGAGTTTTTCTTCTCAGACCTCCTGTAAGAAATCCTCCTTCTCCTTGGGACCTAAATTTAGTTCTTGCTTCTTTGATTCTTTACCCTTTCGAACCTGCAGCTTCATGTTCCTTAAAGTTATTATCATGGAAAACTCTCTTTCTGGTGGCTATCACATCAGCTAGAAGAATTTCAGAACTTCAAGCACTCAGTTGTCGTTCTCCTTACCTTGTGTTCCATAAGGACAGAGTTTCCTTACGAACTAACCCGTCCTTTGGCCTAAGGTGGTTTCAACATCAAATCTAAACCAATGCATTGACCTCCCTGTCTTTTTCCCGGAGTATTCAAATAGGTCTGAACAAAAATTACACTGTCTGGATGTTCATCGTCAATTAAGGTACTACTTGGACAGGACGAAACAATTCAGAAAATCTGATCAGCTGTTTGTCTCCTATGCGGAAAGCAGAAAGGGACTTCCAGTTTCAAAGGTATCTTTATCCAGATGGCTAACATCTCTGATTACCCTTGTTTATGAGATTAGACACCAAAACTGCCTAATAAGCCTAAAGCCCATTCCACCAGAGCTTTGGCTACTTCTCTAGCCTTCCAAGACAGACTGCCTATTGACACCATTTGTGCAGCGGCTACTTGGGCTACTCCTCACACTTTTATTTCCCATTATAAGTTGGATTTAGCTTCTAGGCATAGAGCTAATTTTGGTTCCACTGTTCTCAGGAGTCTGTTCCGTTAGGCCACCCGGGACAAGGTGCTAGGGACGGTCCCATCCAGCAAGAATGAAGGCGAGATAGACAACTTAACATATAGAAGTTATGTTCTTACCATAACGCTCCATGTTAGTTGTCTTCTTCTCGCCTTCTTCGTCCCACCCTCCTTCCCCTGGCCTGGACAGACCTAGAGGAGTTGTGATCGTGACCTCTCTTTCTACCACCTCTTTCTTAGCTATATGCTATTATGCATATTTCTTGTTTCAGGATGTAGGTCACCCTTCTTCTTCCTGTTGTTAGAGGTGGATTCTGTTTTTACAGTTATACTGTTTCTGTTATAAGCTGGGGTTAGCTTACAAACGAGATCTGAGGTAACTCTCGCCTAGCATTGTGGGATATAAGGGGAGCCTCGAGCCGGTGGAACCAACTCTCGAGCTTTAGAGTGGCCGAGTCGGAGCCGAGGTCGGCTCCGAACCCATCCAGCAAGAAGAAGGCGAGAAGAAGACAACTAACATGGAACGTTATGGTAAGAATATAACTTCTATGTTATTACTATTAACTATTATAAATTATTAATAACGAAACTTCAGATGTATCCCTGAAAGAAGAACTGTCAAAACTAATTTCAGCAGCTGATAAACTAGGATCGCATGTGGTTAAATGTAGACAGAACAAAATAAAGGCCCGTTTTCGAGCTGCTAATTCTAATTCTGTAATTTTTTTTTTTTGTTTTGTGGTTAAAAATCCATCCTTTTCCAGTTTAAAATCGGGATTTGAAATTCATCTTACGGAAGGTCTTTCCTTTTTGGATCCTCACTTCCTACAGCAGTTGGAAGAAAAGGTGAAACCATGAAGAAATACAGATGTTCCTCCCTTCTTTTCCAAAATATAGATTCATAGGTTTATGCTAGACTAACGACTGTTGGAGTCTTTACAATTCTAGTCGTGCAACACAACCCATTTTTGTCCCAGAGTTCCTTGGATGCCTGTATGGTAGAATATGTTAGCAAAGACATAGCTAAGGGTTATGTGGGGGGGTATGTTAGTTGGGGGATTAATTTACTTATGGTCAACCTCTGTCCATCAGAGGCATGAGGGCCAGATTAGGGGGTGAATTTGCGATTTACCATCCAATGATCAAGTTTTCTTTTGAATAAGGTCAGGGAAGAACTCTGTTCATGTAGATGGAGAGCTTATTCTATAGCACAGGGATCCTTTGAGACGCATATCAGTCCCTCTGTCAGGTTCTCTGTCACAGGCAAAGTTTGGGTCCTTGGATTTAGGTTTCTGGTACTGTTTGTCAGGCAGATGTGAAAGAGCTACATCAGAGCGGGAATCTGAGGATGCCTTATGTGATATAGCCGTAGGTGGCCTGTCAATAACCTGTAGGAGATGGAGTGCCGGAGATAGGACCTTAAGGCAATTTGTATAGGGGAGGTCATTTATACCCTGGATTCTACTGGTGAGGAAGTTTTGAGAACATTCCAACTATTCCATGTGCCTGGTTAGGTACATGCCAAAGGGGGCATTGTACAAAACGATGGGGCTGATGAGGTGTGACTGGAGTGGTGGTATTACTTCCTTGGAGCTGCATGCCATGCCCTTGCTAATGATTTTTTTTCTTGTATTGGCTTGGCTACGTGTTGGTTGAACACCAGATTACTGTCTGTATGTGCTCCCAGATCCCCAACTATCACGTCAGCTCTTAGAGAGGTTTTATCAGTGAAGTAATTCGCTTAGGTGGACTGTTTCCCAAAGGGCATTATAATCTTTTTTCATTAAGTTTTAATCTGTTGCCTTTGCACTAGTCATTTGTTTGTGTTAGGCTTACTTGTAGGATGGTCGTGTCTAGGGGAAACTTTGATAGTACACAATTTACAGTCATGTGTGAACTTGGAAAACCAGAGGCCTTTGATGTTAGCCTTGACTTTCGAGAAGTGGATGCCAAGCAGGAACGGGCCCAATACAGAGCCGTGGGATACCCTGTTGGTAAAGGTCTGTTGGTGGAGGTGGTTTCACCAATCCTTACTTGAGTCCTGTCTATGGTTCCAGCTGGTAATCTAGAGTGTTGCGTAGCGATTGATGCCTAGTTCTGAGAGTTTAACAGTACCTGAGTGGGTTATTGTATTGAATGCCTTGACCAGGTGAAGGTAGGTGCTCTGCACAGTTATCCCCTTATCTATAGCCATGGTATCCCTCTTGAAGTCCACCAAGTTAAGTAGGCAAGACCTTCCCTTAACAAAGCGAAAAAGGGTGGGGTCCAGTGTCTGTCTGTTGCCAATGTCCTTATTGATCATTTCCATGATGATTCTTTCCATGGTTTTGCATATTAGACTGTCAGACTGATAGGTTAGTAGCTCTAGGGGGTCAGTTGATGGTCCACTGTTATGATGAGGGATGACTGTTGAGGTCCTCCATTCATCTGGCACAAAACCTGTTTTAAGGCTGTAGTTGGAGTGCCTCAAGTGGTTCTGCTAGGTCATGTTTTAAGCTATTTAGGATGCAACCAAGGATATTGTTGGGGTTCACTGAAACCTTTTTGGTCTTAGCCAGTGCCTCCAGGACATGCTCCCTGTTGATCGTTGGGGGATATGCTAGAGGAGATTTCGCAGGGGGTAGTGGGGCGGTGAGGGGTAAAATTAGAGCTAAATTTGTCACTCTGTAGACTTTTTTTTTTTGTCATCTTGGTCATTGAAGGTTGTACCTTTTTTCACCAGTTCTGCACACTACTGAGTATTACCATTAAGGTTCCTTGCATAACTGAAGAAGGCCTTGTGATTGTCCTTAGCCTGAGAGTCTGTCCTGACCTCGTACTTGGCCTTTTTTGGTCTTTATTAGACTACTTAGTTTCTTGGTTAGTTGAATCAGAGAACTCTTGTGTCTGAGAATTCCTGTTTCTGATTTTGGCCGTAATCTTTTTTTTTCTTTTCTTATGTAGCTTGTTGAGGGTAAAGTCTACCATTGTTGTCTGTTTTTGGTGTTATATCTGGATTTACTTTTGATAGATACGGCAGCCTTAATGCAGCCTTATACATGTTTGTACAGGATTTCTGTAAATAATTCTACATAGGAAGCTGTGTTCTTGGGGTTTGAGAGAGCCGTGTATTTTAACAAACTGTTGCTTAGTAAGATATCGTTTGCTATAGAATAGTTACTAACTGTTGTGTTTAGTTGGGCTTTCTGGGTTGATTTTTATTTTGAAGGAGACAGCTTTGTGGTATGACTTCACCAATGAGGATGTGATTGGGGGGGGGGGGGGTTGCAATACTTTTCCGTGTTGGTAAGTACCAAGTCCAATATGTTTGATTCTCTGGTTGGAGCCTCTGTTGGGTCTAAGTAAGAGTTGTGAACTTCGTGGGTCATAGCGGGTGACCTGTAACTGGCCAGGACATAGTAGGGAACCTTGTCTATGAAGACTTGGAAGTGGATGAACTCCAGGGCATCATCCTGCTTAATCAACTAGAATTGTGTTTGCTGCTAACACAGATCGAGAAACTTCCACCTTTAACTCCTGTCTGTGCTGCTTTTGGTCTAAATGTGTGGAAGGCACTGTAGCCTTCCACTGCTGGAGTACTTTCTGTGACTTTAGATCAAGTCTGTGTAACAGCACAGAGGTCTGCATTCTTCAGAGTGAGGAGAGTTTGTAGGGGGTATAGTTCCTTGTTTAGGCACCTAGCATTGAGCAGTAATGCATTAAAGTTACTTTGGGTTATTTTTTGCTATGTTGGTAGTTTTACCATTTTTACATTGCCTAAAAAGGCTCTAAGGGGACTGATAAAGTTTTAGCCAATATCCGAAAGCCCTGGGGGAAGGGGACACAGGTGCAGACCATCAATGGCAAAGCAAAGTGGTGTGTTAACTATGTCCTCCCATGCTGACAGATATTGGGTTCCCCGGGAGTGACACTGGAAACTTAGCCAATTATTCAAAATCTAAATCAAGAATTTTCCGTTTATACTATGGCATCATCGTTGGTGTTGGTAAAATGCTGGTCATTGCAAAGCATGTGCCTGTCTGTGACACAAACTCAGATCCATAATGTCTCTTCATGTAGTCCAGTGAGGGACACCTCAGGTTATTTACACCAACATATGGACTGTAATCTAATCATATTGGTACCTCTGGTGCAGTGACTTGAGTGTGTGCATGATATTGCAGATCATAGCCCTAGATAGGCAAGTAACCATTATCTTCTTGTCCAGCCTGGTGAGAGGATTATCTATGTGTTATACAATAGAATCCTTGATGACAAGAGTACTAGGTAAAGTGTTCACTTGCCTTATAGGCTTTGTTCTTGGGGGTTTATTGGGTGTATGCTTGTGTGTGGTGTTAGGTGTTGCTTTTGGTGTGTGTTTTAGTGTTTGCTGAGGGTGGGTTTTGCAGTTTTATGGCTTGGGAGGTCTTTGAGGTTTGAGGAGGTTTCTTTTAAAGGCTTCTGCACAAGAATGTCTGTGTCTCTGTCTGTTTGTCTGCCTTTATTTGGCTGTGTGTATGAAAGATAGTGTACCTGTATTGACAACCTTGACTGTAAGCGAGATTCTTGCCTTCAGGGAAGTTATGTATGTACATGCCTCACATAAAGTGTTAGTTCCTTTGAGGATTAAAAGGTTGTCTGAGTACATGATGCAATTCATGATACAGTTGCTACATTGTCTCAGGATGCCCATATCTACCAACCTGGCCGCAGAGATTAGGAAACTTTAAATCTATGTTGTCAGGACATATATTAGGGCTGGGCTATTGTGGTTTATGGTTTTGCTTTTACTGGAGTCACATGAGTAGTGTCTAGGGTGAAGGCTAGATGTTAGATAGTGCTGTGATCTTACTGCTGTTTGACACACTATGACTTGCTACCCTAAGCTTAGCTCCATGTAAAACCTTTCTGTGTTACGGGTTAAAGTTCTAAGTAATAACCGTATAGGTTTGCAGCTGTACATATTAGAACAGCAGACCAAAAAGCTGCAGGCTGAAAACCAGAGAAAGTTTTAAAACAGCAGGCATGGAGGGGTAGGCTGCAACTTCATTGCTTCTTCCTTTCAGGATTGACCCTAGAGCTTTTCCTACATGGTTAAAAAATGCCTGTTGCCCTTCCCTATGCCCGGAAATCGGACGCAAACTTCTTTCTTTATTAGACGTATCAGTGGTATCAGATTACAGACCATTAGCTTAAAAAAAGTTATTCACAGGAGGAGTATGCCACAGAGTTTTGTGAAAATCCAGTACCAGACCCAGCCTTTTATATGAGAGCAGCAAACTCCTCTGGCTTGACAGATCTTTAAAATCTTTTGGACGTTTAGGCAGTAGAACTAGATTCTGAACCAGAGCAGGGAACTTTGTTTTATTCAAAGCTTTTTTTCCCTGCCCCATAGAAAGAATTTTATATTATTAATTTTTCATATGTGAGTAAATTTATAAAAGTCACAGGTTTGATGATGCCATCTTTCCAAACTATCTTGTCAATTCTCTGTCTCAAGATTTTATAGTAAATTTGGGCATTCAGGGATGCTTGCTTACTTTGCCATCATAGTTTCATAATCTGTGCTGGTGATTTCTTAGCTTAATGTTGGGTGTTTACTACTTTGCCTTTTCACCTTTCTGCTGTGCTCGAGTGTTTACAGAATGCCTACCCCCCCCCCCCCCCCCCCCAGGTATTGGCACACCGGAAGTTAAATTAATTTCAGATATGCCTTTATTTGAGCACAAAGATGTGAGTTCTCTCTGTACTGCAAGACCATTTTCATGCGATGGGGATTTTCATTTTACAGTGAAAGCAAGTCATTTAACAACTAGTGCATTTTTGCTAATACCGAGGTTCTTGCCTTCCTGTATCCTAATGGTACCTTTGCATACCTCTCAACCGTACCACATTTGTCGCTATTTACCAGTTTTGAGGGCAAAATAATGGGGTGCCTTGGATTTCTGAGTGGCCCCTTCAAGTCCAGAGGTTTTTTTTTTTTTTATTTACAATTCTAACTAAGTTGTGGCTTCTGTTGGTATTAATGTCACTGGCTACTCACTCCCGGGGGATCTGCATTTTGTATGAAATGTGTGGTCATTGCAAGACAGTGCTCTGTTCTGTCATTGTGCAGTTAGCTTTGGTGTCTGTCTTCATTTCTACTCTTAGTTGCTGACAACACTCGGTTCCTCCCATTCTGTAATTTAGCTGCGAGTCAGGAGGTAACACGACTAATGGCACTCCAGTGTTTCTCGGGCAGTGCTGCAAATGAAAGTGCAGCAAACTGCTCCTCTCCACTGTAATCGTTCCATGGCTCTGTGAGTCTGCGTTAAGCACTACTACTTTTAGCACAGATACAAGTTACACTGGCCTGGATTTACTACACCCTGCAGTACATTCTCGCTGTTTTATACTTCACAGAGGAAAATCTCTGAGAAAGCGGGGAGTATATTCGTGTTGTTGTGAGGCAACAGTTGTGTTTATCTTTCATACCTGTAGCAACTTCTTTCTCTTCCTCTTTGGTGAAGCATGGCGTCATTGAAGTCAGTAAAAAAAAAGTGAATTCAGAGCAGTCTGACAGTGGGAATGGCTTCCTCTCCCCCAGGCATCAGTAACAGTGGCACTGTGTTCAGCAACCTGGAGATAAAAACCTCATTTCATTGGTCCACTAGTCTAACAGTTGACTGGGGTATATTGTGCTGGGTGTGGATATAAATGAGGTAAGAGCACTCAGAATGTGTACCTGGAGGCGTTTTATTAATTTATTTTTTTGTAAACTGAGACATTTCTGCATGGTTGAGGAAACTGTAGTATTCTAGGTAGTGCCAGACTGCTAGGTCTTTTAAGGCAATGCTTTTAAAGTCAGTGGCATGTACTGCTTGCTGTATCTTTAAATGGTACTGGTATGGAGTGACTGCCACAGTGTGGGAATGGTACTGTGGGCTTTTGAGTTTTTCTGGGGGTGGGGGGTCCCTCTGGGTTTTATGGTTGGGAGATGTGGAAGTATGATGGTGGCTGGGCTGGTCTAACGAGTGTCCTTCCTGCTTAAGTACCATGGTGGCAGGATAACAAGTCGTAGGGAAGCTGTGTCAAGTAGTAGTTGGTTAAAGTTCTTAAGTAGTATTGTGTGAATTGTTGTACCCTTTCAGATTGTTTTCTTCGGCAGTGCAGTTTGCTGTATTTGTTGTAGTCGTTTGTTTTAGATTGTATATATAGGAAGTAATTGGTGATGTTTTCCAGTATTTTGTTTGGACTGACACTATTAGTTATACAGTTGTTGCCATCTGTTCAGGCAAACTAAGCAGAAACTATAGACCCTGCGAATGTGGAGCAGAGTGTGTATGGAAAACGTAAGGACCAGAAAGGGTCACTGGTCCTGCTATGTAAAGATTACATTGGTTTCGAACATTTCTAAAGCAAGTACTTTTTTATGTATTATTTTTTGCATTTATATCAATTTAAACGAGTGAAAGACACTGGCATGTGAATGCTGTTTAAAATGCCTGTGTGTACAATGTATCTCTCTCAGAAAGAAACCTGGACAAAGCCAAAAATAATGGTGGGACAAAGGCTCAAATATAGGGACAGATTTTAAATGATGCTCCTATGAACTCCGATATTTGCTAGAATAACAGGTTTTGCATTGTTATGTATTTTCTGGTGGACATGAAGTCTGAAATTCGGATGCCTGCCACTATTTATTATTATTTAGTGACCTCAGTCTTCATGTTGGTATCCCACAATTCCATTGTAGTGGATGGGGGTACATGATTATGTATACAAATTTTATGTTAATCAGTGCCCCGATTTTTTTTTCCAGTTGTACCTACTTTTCATGGGCCTTTGTCCAGATTTTTGATTTCAAGTTGAGAGGGTGTGTTCCTTTGTCAGGGTTTGTGGTTCAAAAAAATGCTAGTTTCTAGATTGCAATCTTCATTTTCTGCTGCCATTGATAGGGGAGTTGTAGTGCCCTCTACATGGGTATGATTTTTTTTTTTTTTTTTTACTTTTTCCTTAAACCAAAACTGTTAACCACGTATGCCTTGGATTTCACTTGGGGGCAGCCCATTTCTGAGTGCTTGAAATGCAGGGGAGAATCATTCAAAAGGGTAAAGGAAATGTTATCTGTACTCCTAGAGCTGAAATTCTGTCAATGTTCTGTAGACGCTATAAATAGTAACAGGTAATAGTACAATTAACTAATACATAAGCAGAGGTGCAGTGCTAATTATCCAATGCAGACAGTTATTGTTTGGGAACAGGGGATCAAGTTAATCTTGGATGTTCTGTGTGTTTCACTGTTGCAGTCATTACATTAGGGTAATCCTGCTGGCAGCTTGCCCTCAGTCGGCCTGAATTCCAGAGTCCTGGGTCCTGTGTCTGCTGCTGTCGCCCTTTCCCTGACGTCAGGTCATCAGGGGTATAAAAGATGCAGCCGACGCCATTTTCTTTAGTCTTTCTTGCCGTGCGGTGCCCGAAGCAGAAGCAGTTCGCAAGTGTCGGTCGGCCGACTACTGGGATTTTCGTGTTCGAGTTTCAGATCTGAAGTCTTCAATAAAGCTAAGTACCTCGTTGGGGAGACTTTTTTCTTGCTCCAGACCGATGTCAGAAAAAGTTAATTGTATTTCTTGTGGAAAGCAAATACCTCATAAGGACTTTCATTCTTACTGTATTCCTTGCCTAGGCCCTGATCACAACATTGCTGGTTGTCGGTTTTGTACTAGATTTAACCAATGCACTATTAAGCGTCTGTATGATTTTTCTTTAAACTATTGTGGACACCGGTTTAATTATCCAGAAATGTCGGATAGCCATCCGACTACCGGAGTTCACAAAAGACGCAAAGAAAAGGAGGGAGATGCACAACATAGGCCCAAAACCGACGACGAAGCTTCTCCTAAGCCAGTCGCCGGTTCTCAGTGAGGTGCTTTCGCAGCCCCTGACGCCCGCTACTTTAGAGTCTCAGGCCGCTACCAACTCCCACATGGAGTCAGCCATGCCGTTGGAAACTCAAGGTATTGGAGCCTCGGATACTATTCCTTCATATGGGTCCGGAGCCGCTGAGCAGGCACCGGCTTACGAGAGTGTATTCAGACCTAAACATCTTTACATTAAACCAACCTCAGCTTCAAAGGCAAGGACTAAAGCACCTTCTAAAGCAAAGAAACAAAATCAAGAGCCATGTGGACAGGCCTCTATACCCAAAAAAAACAGATGCTCAAAATGGCCGAAGACTTGATTACCTTGATCAGGGGTTCACATCCCCCTCCTGATAAGAGGCCTAGGCAAGAGACTGACTATGAATCTTCAGATCAGGTTTCTCTTTCTTCTGATCAGGAATATTCTCTTCCCCCCTGTGAGGATTCTGATGCTGAAGAATCCATACCTTCAGCTTCTCCTCCAGAGGACTATTCTTTTGGGGAAACCTTGCATACCATGAGGGGGCATTTCCACAGGAAGAGCCAAGATTTTTCAGAATCTAAAAAGAGGCTCAGGGATTTCCTTTTATTTGCCCAACACAGGCCACTAGCCATTCCACCTGTGTTAGATATTGTGGATGATGCGTTTTTGGAGTCTAGTCTTACCCCGACTCCTTACCTCCAGCTCCTGTTAAGCCTGACCGATATTACAGGGTTCCTGACTCTCTTAAATTCTTTTTAAAAACCCTGCTCCAGACCCTGAAACTATTTCACAGGGTCCCAAAGGAGTTGAGGCTTCCGCTGCAAAAAACCCTACCCCCTCTGACAGAGATTCTAGGGCACTAGATTGATGGGGAAAAAAAGGTTTTTACACATCTGCTACCTTGACTATAAGGGCCTTAAACTGTCAGTTTCATATGCTCAAATATCAGCAACATGTCATGGCATTGCTTAAACAGAAAATGTTATTGAACTCTGAATGTGCAGAAAACAAGGAAATGCAGGATTTATTGCGTGCAGCTGAACAAGTTGGAAAGCATACTTTGCATTGTGGTTTTGATTCTTTGGAGGCCTCCGGCAGGTCCGCAGTTAACGGTTCTGCAATTAGGAGGCATGCTTGGTTAAAGGAACAAAATCTGCCTGATCATGTCAAGGTTAAATTATTAGATGCACCTTTACAGCATGATACTTTGTTTGGTGTTAAGGCAGAGGAGGTGTTAAAGAAAATGGAGGACAAAGCTAAATCTACGCAGACTGTCAAAGATTTTCTACAAGTACAACCACCTATATTTAGTAGACACTGGCCTACAAAGAATTGGTCCTAGATCCCAGGTGCAAGGTTCCTACAGGTCAAAGCAGTGGTGTGCTTCTACCTCCATAGTTGGAGAAGACGAATCACAACCTTACAGGAAACAGTCCCAATGACTTACCCCTGCCTGCACCAAGCACTTATCTCCTGGCAGCACCCTTAAGGGGAAAATTAGCACTTTTTTCTCAAAATTGGCACATCATAACCCAGGACAAGTGGGTTCTAAATATCGTGTCACAAGGGTACAAGTTCCATTTCCATACCCTGCCAAAGGCAAACGGCTGGCCAGATCTGCCAAAAAAATCAATGGGCAGAGGCCGAAAAACAAGTCTCATCCCTCATGGACATGGGGGCCATTCAGCAAGTACCGGAGCAAGAGCAGGGACAAGGATTTTACTCGACTGTTCTTGGTACCCAGAAAGGACAAGGCCTGGAGGCCAATACTGGACCTATCTATTCTGAACACATTCCTGGATATACCAAAAGTCAAGATGTTGACTTTACAGCAGCTTCTGCCCATGCTGGGCAAGAACGCTTGGCTTGTGACTCTAGACTTAAAAGAGGCATACCTGCATGTCCCAATCAGACAAATATGCAGAAGATACCTCAGATTCAAGGCTAGCTCAATGCATTACCAATTCTCTGCACTGCCCTTTGGCTTATCTACTGCGCCCAGGGTCTTTACAAAGTGCCTGGCACCAGTAATTGCATTCTGCAGACAGAGGAATACAAATATATCCTTACTTAGACGACTGTCTGATTCAAGCAGAGAGCAAGGACATTCTTCTACAGTATCTGGCATTTGTGAAAATACTTCTAACATGCATAGGGTACACAGTCAATGAAAAGAAATCAAAACTAGTACCCTCTCGAGATAATATTCCTGGTGCAAGCTTAAATACAACTGCCCAGATGGCTTTTCTCACGCCAGACAAACAAAGGCAACTGACTGCCTTTTTCAAAATGTTGGCAACAAAGACCCAGTTATCTGCAAGAGAAAAAATTCTGCAGGCTTTGGGCTTCATGGCATCCGGCATTCTACTAATTCCATATGCAGGACTGCATATGAAGAAACTTCAATGGTACCTAAAAAGTGTTTGGACTCAACATTGCCACAGCCTGGAAACAATGATTACTCTCATTCCCTGCCTACAACAGGAGTTTCGATGGTGGGCAAAGGCTTGTCACCAAAACAAGGGACAGCCATTCACATTACCCCCAGCCAGGCAGACACTAACAATGGATGCATCAGATTATGCCTGGGGGGCCCACATGGCAGAAAGATGCATTCAGGGCACATGGTCCTCAACCCAAATGCATCTACATATCAATCAAAAAGAGATGCTAGCTGTCCAGAATGCCCTGACATCCTTCAAGGACCTACTTCTTCCGGGACAACTACTGATAAAGACAGACAACACCACGGTCATGTGGTATGTAGACAAGCAGGGGGCACACATTCTTACCCCCTTTGCAGACTAGCCATGACTTTGTGGGACACAGCATTAACTTAACAAGTACATCTGCAGGCGCAATTCCTGCCAGGAAGGAAAAATACTCTGGCAGATGAACTAAACAGAAACCTTATGGATCCCCACGAGTGGCAGCTGGATCCACAAGTCTTCAGCATGATAGCAAGGAAATGGGGATGCCCGGACATAGATATATTTGCCTCCCCTCACAACTACCAACTAAAAAGATTCTGCACAAGGACTTATCACAGACAAGCATGGAAAGTGGACGCCCTATCTTTCAGCTGGAAAAAAATATCAGTATATGCCTTTCCCCCACTGCCTCTCCTCCCCAAGGTACTCCTAAAGGTCAGACAGGAGAAGCCAAAAATGATACTGATTGCCCCAGACTGGCCCTGCCAGTACTGGTTTCCAATCCTAAAGACCTTGTCTCAATGCCCAGCTTGGACCTTACCTCAAATACCTCATCTACTGTCCCAGCAAAACAATCAGATCCTGCACAGCCATCTCAGGACTTTAAACCTGGCAGCATGGCGGATAATGTAGTCATACAAAACACATCTCTTAGTAAAGCTGTGATGGATGTCATTTTGGAGGCCAGAAGGCCTAGTTCTAGAAAATCTTATGCTGGAAAATGGAAGATATTCTGTGCTTGGAACCAGGCACAAGGAATTTATACAGCTGTGACAAGTATTCCTCAGATTTTGCAATACTTAACTGAGATGCTGGACAAAGGCCCATCTTTTTCATCTATTAAAATTCATGCCTCTGCCATTTCAGCTCATTACAATACAGAGCCACCAATCTTTTCTCCTCCCTTATTAAAACAGTACCTCAGAGGAGCCAAAAAATTAAGGCCTCCAAGGAGATTACCAATGCCTGCATGGGACCTCCACTACGTCTTGGAAAAGCTCACCCTGCCTCCTTTTGAGCTAGCTGCTACTGCTGATATAAAATTTTTATCTTGGAAAACAGCTCTGCTCCTAGCAATAACTTCTGCAAGACAAGTTTCAGAGCTATAGGCACTCATGGCTGTGGAACCTTTTATCATTTTTTATCCAGGCAGGGTCTCTCTGAGGACAAACCGAACATTTATGCCTAAGGTGGTGTTCAGTGTGGCTCTTAACCAAACTATTCATCTGCCAACTTTTTATCCAAATCCACAGAACAAGGGGGAGAGAATTCTTTATTCTTTGGACATACACAGACAGCTTAGATTCTACTTGGACAAAACCAAAGTTTTCAGAAAGACAAATCAATTACTAGTGGCATATGCTGCAGGATCACAAGGAAAGGCTATCTCTAAGCGGACTATTTCAAAGTGGATAGGCCACTGCAATTCGTTTCTGCTACTTACACCATGGCAAACCAGTGCCTAAGGGCATTAGGCCACAGTCAACCAGGGCTGCAGCCACTTTAGCAGACTTTTTCAGGGGAGTACCAACCAAGGACATTTTAGAGGCTGCTACTTGGAGTTCAGTGCACACCTTTACAAAGCACTATCATCTGCCACTCTGTTCGAAATCCAGGCCAGGCTTTGCCACTGCAGTTCTGCAGGGCCTCATAGCCGCTCCTAATGCTGTTTAGCTCCAGCCTCCCATCCATAGCTTTGGGACTCTACCCAAATGTAATGACTGGAACAGTGAAACACGAAGAACATAGTACAGTTGTATACACTTACCATAAATGTAGATGTTCGAGTGTATTCACTGTTGCAGTCCAGGTTACCCACCCGCCTTCCCCCTTTTCTTCTGATGGAACCTATCTTTCCTTCTCTGATTTATTCAACCTATGTGATGTATTTGCTTGTAGATGAAGGTAAAGTTTATATTGGTACATATATTTTTTATATATATATATGTATAGAAATATACATATATATATATATATATATATATATATATATATATATATATATATATATATATATATATATACACATACATACATATACATACATATATATATATATATATATATATATATATATATATATATATATATATAAATTTTGGCTACCCTTTTAGGGGGCACCTGACATCTGGGGCAAGAAAAACGAAAGAAAATGGTGTCGGCCGCATCTTTTATACCCCCTGACGACCTGACGTCAGGGAAGGGGCGACAGCAGCCGACACAGGACCCAGGACTTTGGAATTCAGGCCGACTGAGGGCACCCTGCCAGCAGGATTACCCCTAATGTAATGACTGCAACACTACATTTATGGTAAGTGTACACAACTGTACTTTCTACAGACAGCCTGTCTCCTAAGCTGCAAAACAAAAAGCGCATAAACTCTGTGTAGAAAGATGTCACATATTCGTGAGTGGTTTGTAGACAGAACAGTGTTGCTGGACATAACAAATGAGTGTATCTGTCCATGTATGAATCTATTTCCATCAAACCCTGAATATTTTTCTGCTGTTGTATTTCAGGTTCACTTGCCTCCTAGCAAGGACAGTAACTCAGTTATTTGGAACCGGAGTCTTTTGTATGCCTTTTCTGCAACTTGTCTGGTATTGAAAGATGTCCTTTCTAGATCACTGTTGCAGTAGTCTTCACCTTAGGATCTCCTGCCAAGGATAACTGAAAGTCCGGCCAGTATACCAAAGCCTTTAGATCTTGTATGCACTGTACATCACATGTATGCTCTCTGTTCAGGACATGGGGCATAAAGATGACATACGGGTGCAGTTACCTAGAACTTCTTTACCGCCAGTCTGAATGCCCTTTGCTGTGCTGAATACCTAGCCATTAGATAAGTGCCCCTTTGGTGTCTTTTTTTCTTTTACTTTTGGTCTTGTTCTTCTTTGGTTACCTGGGTTTCATGTCATCCAAGAAGGGAAAATGTCAGTGTGGGAGGCAGATTCCCCATAAGGATTGTAATGAACAGTGTGTTTTTTGTTTGGTTGCTTCCCACGACTTCATCTCCTGTAGCATTGTAAGGCATTTGTTTGGGAGCAGGTGAGCAAGTTAATCTTGGTTCTGCAGACAACCTACTCCCAAGCAGCAAAACGAAAGAGCATATACTCTGTGTAGGAAAACATTACATATTCATGAGTGGTTTGTAGATAGGGCAGTGTTGCTGGACATAAATGAGTGTGGCTATCCATGTATGAATCAGTTTCCATCAAACCTTGATTAATCAGCATCTGCTGTTGCACTTCAGGTTTACTTATCTCCTAGCAAGGGCAGTAACTCGGTTAGTTACTTGGAGCTGCAGTCTTTTGCAGACCTTTTTTGCAACTTGTCTGGAACTAAAAGTTTCTTCAGAAGAGCAAGTAAAAAGAGAAATAGCATATGTAATTTTGATTCTGTCCAAGGCAGCCTGGTTCACTGATGATTCAATTTTTCAGTAGCAGAACCTCATAACACTGCCTCTGCACCAGGTTTCACTCTCAGCAAGGA
>NC_056745.1:68658457-68680957 GCF_019279795.1 Protopterus annectens
ATGGTATCGAAGTGGCTGAAAAACACTGGAAACATGAGTCGCAAAGCGTCATAGACAATGATGATCTTTATATCACATGGGTATCACCCAATATCAACAGTTCAAAAGATAGATGCTAGAAAACCAGATAATAGTGGTCCAAGGAAAGAAGACAAAAGTATCATTGATCATTGAAATTTGCCACACCTAATGACTACAGTGTCTTGCGTACAGAGAGAGACAAAGTCATTGATCTACAGGCAGAAACAAGAGCCATGTGAAAGAAAGATACCCAGACAGTTCCAATAGTAGTAGGAGCAATGGGTCTTGTAAAAAAAGAATTTACAATTGTATTTAGATATGTTACCAATTCATGCAACGTTGTCGACTCACAGTAAGATGCTGTCCAGTTCGATTCTCAGCTAGAGCGTCTTCTGCGTGGAGACATGCGTGAATGGACATACCTTCGTTGAAGGTTGTGCATCAGGGCTGGTAACTCTGCATGTAAAAATCAACTACCAATCATTAGCTGACTGGAGTTCTGCTGTGGCGACCCCTAACCGGGAAAAAGCCAAAAGACACAACAACGACTTCATGCAACATCCTATGAATTGCAGAAGGAGTCATTACTGGGCACATTGCAGGTGCTGTGAAGAGCACTTTTGGCTGACATCAAACAGTGAAACAATACTAATTTCATGAACTTTAATCTTACTTTGACTTGGGAATGGGGTCCATTCCCGTCATGGTATTAGAAGCCCAAAAGACTTGGAGAAATTAAAAACGAGAGTCTCCTCTCCTGCTGAGTTTACCAAACCCCACTTGCCACCATCAGACTAGCTTCAAACAGTGTTGTATTCCATAAAGGAAACTGAGGGTTCTGGTTTATCCTAATGCTACTGCTATTGAATGTTTTCTCTTAAACAGTCGCCCTTTGCTTGAGCTTCTCCCATCCTGGGGGGGAAAAAGTGCAATTTCACTATGCAGTCATGTAATCCATACCTCCTAATGCGAGTCAGCCACAGCCCTCTTCTGCATTGTGGACAACTCCCCACACTTGTCCCCAGCCTCCACTGCCGTTCAAAAATAAGGGGATTTCCAAACATGCACCCCCACCCTAGAAATCCTCTCTACCTGTGCCATCAAGTTCCCAAACTGGTATTCAAATTTAAGATGTCTGAGCTGTAGTCAGGACTTTATCCCTGTATGCCACCTGTGCAGATATGTAGGAAGATAATGATTTTCCCAAATGATTGCTGTATAGTATTCTGTTCTGTAAATGAGTGAACTGATAGGCCATGCAACTGCTTCTGTAGCTGTACATGGGAATTTTAGTAGCTTATCGTGTGCCAGAGAGAGAGAGGTCTTTTTTGAAGTTTTTAACTTGTATTTTCAGTATAACGTGCAAGTTAAAATAGCCTTATTTTTGACTGTCAGGAGTAGCTGATGAAGAAAAAGGTCTTAGTACTGTAACTTTGATTGTACATTCACCATGTTGAAAACAGGTCTGGGGAATTGCAAATTCTGGAATATTGCTGCACAGTTTTGGTAGTCAATGAAAATTATATTGTAGGAGAATGCAAAGATGGGGGGAAGGAGAGGGGATTAGCAGGTAAATGAAGTTTAGCAAAACAGTTGTCCCTGAGTTAGGAATGGCTTTAATGACTGCTTATGTTCTGGCCTACGTGATGGTTGGATCAATGCATACATCTGTCATTGAGATGATATGTGTTGAAGCTTGAACTGTTATCTTGAAGTACCATATTGTTAGCATTCACACTTTATTTGTAGAATTATGTAGAAGAATCAGGTGGCTAGGGTTCTAGATATCTTAGCAGTAAAACTGTACAGGGTTAATGGTAAATGTTGTGACCTAAGGAAAGCTATGTTTTATAAACCATGAAATTAATTGGTTGTGGAAAACAGTTGTGGGAAGGAATAGTAGAGGACAATATCTTCAGTTATTTAACAAATTCAAGTTATTCTGCTCTAGAACCCAGGACGTGTGCTTAAACAGAAGAATAGGACGACTTTTCAGCAGCAGTATGTAGAGTAGGTTCTACTAACGAGTGATGTGCGGTTTTAGTCTGCTAAACCCAGCACTGCTTAGTATTTAACTGAGTAAATTATCTGGTTGTGAATAAGCTGATGTGGTTATGCGAAATTATTTGATGGTGTAGAATCAGCCAATGGTTTGATTATATGTTGTACTGTGGTCTCCAGTTTGACAAAGTTCTAGTTTGAATTGTGTATGCCCTGACCAGTTAGAGGTGTTAATTTTGTGGTGGTAGTGTTACTTAAAGTTTGGTTGACATGGTATTCAAACAAGACTTCAGTGAGCACTGCAAATGTAACTATTCAGTACATTTTACTTGAGTCATTCAGAATACATTGTTTTGTGACAAAATGGGGTGGAATATCCTTTTAATTGTTGTGTGATGTAATAGAGGTAATGATAGTGGGAAGTGTAGGAATGGGGGATGGTTGAAATGAGGTCCTCAGCCCAGTACACATTTGTAGCTGTCAGCATGCGTGCATTGTCTGTTAGCTGCCTGCTGTGCAGTATGAAGATCCAACATTTCTACTTAATATCACAAGTACTGGTGTCTTTATTACAGGACAGAAATTGTAGTATGCAAAAAGGTAAAACCAGAAATGAATGGAATCTTGTACAAGTAGATTTATTTACAGAAAATATGTTGGCATTAAATATTCTCTTTCATATAGTTAGTAATCTAAAAAGCCAAAATATTTATGTACTAACAATTCATTTAACATAGTTGTGGCGGCTTTTTAAAGCCGTCTCTACACTTTAATATGGATGTTGGGAAGTCCACCGTTAACATTTATTTAGAATTTATGCTAGCTACATATAATAATAAGAATATTTAAATATGGTAGTCTTAAGATTTACTTTAAAGCAGTCATTTCAAGGATGCTTGTTTAGTGTAAATACAAAAAATGATAGCTTGGGATTACATATGTCTGCATTAAACATTTTGTTCTTAATGGTTTGCATTGATTTTAACTAAAGCAACAGGTGTTATCTGTGTATCCCTTCGTATTATTTTAAAATTTTTAGGAGAAATTGATGAAGGCAGACACGAACACAGCCCCTTTAAATAGGTTTTAAATACTGTAGCAATGCTTTGTAGTTTTGATCACTTTGTATTGGCATTGGTTTTGGAGATGAAGGGGCGAATAAATAGTTCTTACTGACTTAATTGAGCTGTTTACTGTGGGAGACTTCTATCTAAAGAAAGTTGGAAGGGCAGACTTTGGAGAAAGAGTTCTCAATCGACTATTTTTTCCTTTTCTGCTGCTGTGTTTTTAGTGGGTATAATCTTCTAAAAGGAGTCGCTTCAATTTCAGCTTGTTTTTGTGCTTTTGATCGTCCTGGTACTAATATTTTTGCATGCATCTCGGAGTTCAGGGCCCGGTTCTTGTACTGGATGTGTCATAGCCAGTATTTCAACTGCCGACGTTTAGGCTGGCTATAACACTGACCATCAAATCCGTCCTGACTTCCTGTGCCTCTGTACCAGTGTTTTCAGCACTGTCAAGCACAACTGTTTCACCTCAAGCTACAAAAGTAGGAGGAAGGTACCTACATTCGATGGATATACACAGGCAATTGAGATACTACCTTGAAAGGAGTAAAGAGCATAGAAACACTGGCCAGCTTTTTGTAGCTTTTAGGCCATTCTACAAGCAGACCATATCCCAGTGGCTGGCAGAGTACATTGCCTTCTGCTATGATTATAGTGCTAATAACAGTGCAAGACTTGTTCAGAGGTCTTCTTGGGCATAAGCTATTACAGCAGCTTTTTTTTTTTAAGAAATGTATCAACCCAGAGTATTTGTGAGGCATTTATCTAGATCTCCCTTCACAGTTGTTTCCAAACTCTGCAGGTTTTGTTATGACTATCTTACAGATACAGTGTGTTGCCTCCCTAGATCTGTGATGATACTTCACCCGCCCCAGTAGTTTACTGCTGCTGTTCTTTTCTTAAGTATAATGAGACATACCCAAGTAGTGTCATTTGTGTTAACTTAGTGCAGCTATATGAGCATGCTCACAGTAACTGTGGATGTTGAGAGTGAGTGTTAAGCTGTGGTTTGCCTCCCTCCCGCTTTTCTTTGTGTGACTCCTTTTTACTATCTTGGAGGGCATTCCTAGGCTCCAACTATCTTGTAAGGAATACAGGGGGCTGTTTGGAGATCTTTAGGGGGCCCTTCTTCCTTACTTCATAAGAGTTTGTAGATATGTGTGTTAACTGCATGGTCTACCTAGTTCTGGTTGTTTATCCAAGTTGTGATAGGTAAGTTTATTGACAACATCCTAAATAAATAAACAAAGACCGAATATGGTATGGAGTGCTCTTCCTTTTCTGCTGTGTACCCTAGTGGGGAGGTGACTGACTCTGTTCTGCAGAAATCCAAAGTGACATCACACCTGCAGCTAAATCCCTGATTTAATGCATTGTACTGCAACAAGAATCCTAACATTGTCATCCCCTGTTAGTGAATATGTTCACGCAACTACTTACACCTAATAATACTCTTGGTGATTTGTGCAGTTCAGATCTGAAAGTGGTGTGCAGTGTTGGAGTATTTCATAAAAGTTCACTACATGTTTTATAAAATCTGCTACATCCATTAAAATTAATTTTATATTCTTTTACTTTTTACTTAATAGTTGAACATGTACATGAAGAACAGTATGTAAAACTGAGAACGTAATTAAAGCTGACACTGTAGTGTAGGTCATTTCTGTCTGCTAATGAACACATTTTGTGATTTATTATCTGTCTGCTTCTACATGAGGGCAGTTATTGTGGTGACCTGTTAGATAAGAAGTGATAAGAAACATTCCCACAAGATTGTACTGTGTCTGGGAAGTCTGGGCAAAAGTGCATTCACAGCTGCATTCAGGTTTTAAATATTTCTTTACTGCTAACATTGTGTCTGATTGTATGAAATACATCAATAAACAGTTTATAGATCGAGTGTAAATAGAAGGTTTGTGGAAATATTGTTGAAGCAAGCAGCTGAGTCAACATTTAGTGCTTTCCTGCTAGTACAAGCCACATTTAAGTCATATTTGCTTTTGTAAAAGGTTGCCACCCACATTTACAAGTGTTACAGTCCTATGTCTTTTACTTGAATGATTTGCTTCTCTCAGTTACTGATTTTTTTTATTGAAGTTCTTTAATTTGTGCTGATATACAATATTCATTCCTTGAATTAGAATAAGCATTAATGACTTGTAAACCACAAGATGTTATTTTAATTGATAATATTACACTAATGTTTCACAAATTGAGAAAAATATAATCAGTAATACCTGAAAGCATTTTAAAGCATGTTTTCTTTTTGTAAATGCAGTTTTCTGTGTGTATTTTTAAGGGAAAAGTAGTGATTGTTGAGGGTTATTTGTTTGTTTAAATGGATAGGTGGGCTGGTCCACAGTCCCTTTTTAGTCACGAACCAAGGCATAGGCACAGAGTTACCTTACTAAAAGGGTACATGTCCTGCATGGACCCAACTCGGTCTTGTCACACTACACTCAGTATCCTACAGACTGCTAAGAGGTGACCAGTGTCTGGCATACAGGGCATCCTCTGACCCATTACTGATGGATTTACTGCAGATCAGCAAGTCAAATGCATCGCAAATACTCTGTCTAGGGATCAAGGCCTCTTCAACATCAACAGTGGTTTGAAGGGACAGGTTTATCTCACAGAGAATACCAGTACTGTGTAACAGACTCCCATCCACATAAAACAAAGCTTGTCCCTGTCCATATTTGAGTCCCAACTTAAATCTATGGATGGGAAGCAGTAAATTTGCTCCGGGACAGGACAGAAATGGCTTCTAAATGCTTTATTCCATGCACTGGTCCCTTCAAATTATTTAGGTTATAATCTCAGTTATTCTGATTTGGGGTAGTATATAATTATTGACCATGGGATGGGTAAGGCCAGTCTATAACCAAATGAGAGGTTATTTTTAGCACAAAAAAGGAAACTGGCCAGGCTGAAAATGACCCACAAGGACATCTAGCCTAGTACTTGCCTATGAACTGTGTAAAAGACAAACATATTTAAGCATATATCAGTTTTTTTTCTTGTTTTAACATGTAGCCTTCTGCCCCTCTGACTTGATGATTTTTTTCTAATTTTGTATCTTTTACTTGGCTTTATTTTTTTCCTTTTTGTGCTCTGACATTTCACTAGTATTTAGTCTGTTGTGATGCCACTTTGGCCTTTGTGCGTACTGTTTTGATTTTTTCACATTGGCCTCACAGCTGCCAGATTTTGTTTTTTATCATGTTTCTCCACCACTATCTGTTAACTGTCTCCCCTCCTCTGCCGTTTGACCCATTTTTTCCCTCTTCATTGTATTAGGCAATAGCTAGGAGTTTTTAATATGGCCCCAACTCCCTGCCCCATGGTGGCTGACCTGTGCAGTCACTTATGTGACTAGCCCAGCCATGTTCCCCTTCGACCAGGATGATATGCATGCTCATGCCCTCCCCAGGAAGAAATGCTCACTCCACTCCAAGGAATACTAATATGGAAGCAGGTTGGCGGCAGTCAAGTACTTGTCTTTGGTCCATGCACTGCATATCATTTTTGCCTTTTACATTGGGATCTGACAGTGCTGACCCCAACCCCCCCCCCCCCCCAGGCCCGGCTTCTTCAGTTCACAAGCTGTTGCTCAAATTCTGGTTGTCTGGGTTTCAGTCATGGCTACATCTCTGCTCACCACTCACCACTGAGCTGGGCTAGCTATGGCACTTCTTTCCATGTGATAATTGACTGTGTTTATTTTGTCTGGTGAGGAATTAACTATGTGCCACTCTTCTAGTAATGTACTCTTCACATCTCAAAACTAGGGGTCAAGCAAATTTTAATCTCCATCAAATTATTGCTTCATGAAAAACGAGGGAGAACTGTAATTATTGATCTGACATTGGGGACCCTCTCTGATTGGTTGTAATGTTAGGTTTATCCTCCTTACCAATTAAAATGTCATACTTTTCTTGAGATAGTTAGTATTCTGGGCCATACCATCATTCCCCAACCATGTAAATACATCTGAGCCTTACCCTTCTTTTCTTGACACTTGCACAGTTCAGGTCTTAGTCCTGATCATCCATGACAGCTTTTTGTTTAATAGTATGACTACAGAGAGTTTCATTCCCATAACGTTACCAGTCATGACTCAGTAGTATTACCTTTACTGTCTTGGGGAGGAGTGTGAGGTTATGTACTTCATAAGTTACAGTGGTTCAGCATCGTCATCTCTGAATGGAGGGGGGGGTCCTTCTAACAGCAGGATGCCAGCATTTGAAAGCTCATTATACAAATATAAACAATCAAGCCTCAGCTAGAGCACAACTGTCACAGGGAGTTATGTTCATGGCATTGGCTGCAGCCTAGCCCTTTGGGAGTGAAACCTTCTTCAGAATCAACTTCTGCTTGTTGTGGGTGCTGAGATCATCCTCAGATATCAAGAAATGAAACCCAAACTATTCCTCTGCTGTGGTGGAAAGTAAGAAACCTAAAGGAGCTTTAGTGCCTGCCATGGGAGGTGCATTTTTTTAAGAACTGCCTGGTAACTGGTTGATTGGCTGGAGTCTGAGGTTTGTTAGACTGATCTTGGGAGATAACTGGCCACAAGTCAGGGGTACTCAAAATTGTTTCATTCATTAAATCTGTAAAACCAGGTATCATGGAAGCCATTTTAGTAGCATAGAACTAGTTTGACTCTCCTCCTGCGGCCCTTATAATGTATTCATGCCCCTTTACATTTCTAAAATAGTTGTGCACTAGTCCCTGTATTTATTTTTTACATGACTTTTGTGCTGCCATGCCTGTCAGCTGTCGAGCCTCCCTCTTGGGACTGCCTGTTCGTTCCCCTCCTGCTAGGGAATTACTGCTGTAAAGTAAGTGAGGCGAGCGTCTGAAGTGGTCATTGTACATGTAGCCATGAGGGTTGATTTTGATCTTTCCCTCACTGCTGTCCTCAAAATGAGGATGTTCTTCATGTTTCACTGTTGCAGTCATCACACTTGGGTTATCTGCCTGCAGGTAGCCCTCAGTCAGCCCGAATACCAGAGTCTTGGGATTTCTGCATCGGATGCTGTCACTTCTTCCATGACGTCAGGTCGTTAGGGGTATAGAACAGGCAACCGATGTCATTACATCAGTCTTCCTTGCTGAGGAGCCCGAAGCAGAAGCAGTTCGCAAGTGTCAGTCAGCCGCTACCTGAAATTTTCATTTTTTCGAGTTTCAAACCTGAAGTCTTCTAAAGCTTAAGTACCCCATTGGGGATCCTTTTTTTCTTGCTCTAACTGATGTCGGAAAAAGTTAACAATAGTCTTGCCTGTGGAAAGCAAATACCTCACAGAGATTTTCATTCGTACTGCGTCACCTGTTTAGGCCCATACCATGACGTCCCTCACTGTCGGTTTTATGCCGTGGTTAACACCTGAATCATTCATCATCTGGCTATCTTTGTTGCTAAATTCTTTCGCTCTCGTTCTCCATATTCCGAAATGGCTTTGATAAGCCGTCCGACTACCGATCTTCCCAAAAAACGTAAAGATAAAGACCGCATAGGTCCAAAACTGCTGACGACACTTCCGTTAAGCTAGTTGCCAGTCCGTCAGTACTCACTGAGGCACCTTCGCAGCCCCTGATGCCTGCGTCTGCAGATTCGGAGGCCTCTGCCGAGACCCATTCTGAGTTCGGTATGCCGCGAGACGCTTCTTTGATTATGGAACTTGCGGATGTCTTTACCTTGGATGGGTCCGGAGCCGTTGTTCAGGCACCGGCTTCTGAGGGTGTCATCCGACCTACCAATGTTTGAATTAAACCGACTTTGTTTTTAGCTAAAACTACAACGTTTCTTAGGCCCCAGAGTGCACACTATACCTAGAAAACTGACGACCAAAGTGCATGCTCAAGCTGCCATGCCACAAAAACAAATGCTTAGAATGGCTGAAGACCTTATTACCCTACTTAGGGGAAGCCAGCCTTTCCCTGCTAAGAGACAAAGAATTGAGTTTCATTCTGATTCTACAGACCAGGAGTCTGATGACTCTGACCCTTCTGATTATCAGGACATGCCCTTATCAACCTATGTGGATTCAGATGCAGAGGAATCCATTCCCTCTGCCTCCCCTCCAGAGGATTTTTCTTTTGGTGAAACCTTGCATACTTTGAGAGCATTACCACTGGAAATGCCAGGACTACCCTCAGTCCAAAAAGAGACTCAGAGAATTTTAAGAGTTGCCTCAGCACAGGCCTCTAGCTATACTCCCTGTCCTGGATGTTGTAGATGATGTTTTCATGGAATCCAGTTTTACTCCAGACGCTTTACCCCCGGCCCCCAGAAAACCCGACCGGTACTACAGAGCACCTGATTCTCAAATTTCTCTTCAAGAATCCTACTGTGGATCTAGAGACCATTTCCCGGGGACCTAAAGATATTAAGGCTGCTACAGCCAAAAACCCTACCCCTTCAGACGGGGATTCCAGAGCTCTAGACAGATGGGGTAAGAAGGTATATACCTCTGCAACTCTTGCCATCAGGGCATTGAATTGCCAGTTTCACATGTTGAAGTTACCAGCAGCATATTATGGAACTAATTAAACAAAAAATGGGGTTACTTCCAGATTGTGCAGAAAATTAAGATGTACAAGAGTTAATGCATTCTGCAAACCAAGTTAGTAAGCATACTTTGCAGTGTGGCTTTGATGCCCTAGAAGCATCTTGCAGGACTGCAGTCACTGGATCTGTACTGAGAAGGCATGCTTGGCTGAAGAAACAAACATTGCCAGATCATGTCAAATCAAAATTACTTAGACGCTCATTTAAATAATGACTGTTTGCTTGGCACCAAAGCAGAAGAGGTTCTTAAAAAGATGGAAGAAAAAGCTAAATCTATGCAAACTGTTAAAGAGTTCTTATAAGTGCAGCCACCTAGATTCAGTAGGCATTGGCCTTCTAAAGACTGGTCCTTTCCAGCCCCTTCCAGGCCTTTAGTCCAAACCCAGGGGAAGCAGGCCACTCAGACTACTGTGTCAGGGTATGCAGAGATCTAAACAATGGAGCCCTCCCACCTCAAAAACAGGGAGTGGTAACCCGCCCCCTTATGGAAAAAGCTCACAATGATTTTTCAATTATCCTTCCCAGCCCTGCCCAATTACTTATGCATCTAGGAGGAAAACCTGCCCTTCATACAAAAAACTGGATGTCCATTACTCAGGACCGATTGGTCCTAAACATTGTATCCCAGGGTTACAGATTCTGCTTCCATTCACCGCCAGCCCCAAACGGGTTTCCAGACCTTCCACCAAACCAGTGGGCAGAGGCTCAAAAGCAAGTACTTTCCCTGCTCAATATCAGAGCTATTCAGCCTATTCCAATAGAACAAAGGGGGCAGGGTTTCTACTCCAGACTTTTCCTGGTGTCCAGAAAAGAGGGCTCTTGGCACCCAATCCTGGATCTATCAATTCTCAACACCTTTCTTGTGGTCCCAAAATTCAAGATGCTTACACTGCAACAGCTTCTCCCTATGCTAAGCAAGGATGCCTGGTTAGTCACCCTGGACTTAAAAGAAGCTTATCTGCACATCCCCATAAGGGAGTCCTGCAGGAAATATCTGTGCTTCAGGGCAGGCTGTATGCACGGTCAGTTCTCTGCACTTCCCTTTGGCTTATCTACTGTGCCCAGAGTATTCACAAAGTGCCTGGCTCCAGGCATTGCATATTGCAGGCAGAGAAATATTCACATTTTCCCATACTTGGTTGATTGCCTGATTCAGGCAGACAGTCAGGAGTTGCTGCTTCAGCACCTGGCATTTGTAAAAAGCCTTCTCACTTCATTGGGGTGCACCATCAATGAAAATAAATCACAACTGGTGCCCAGTCAAAAGATTGTATTCCTGGGAGCAACCTTGGACACAGCTTCCCAGATGGCATTTCTCACTCCAGAAAAACAGGTTGATCTGACCAACTACTTCAACCAAATGGCCACCAGAACCCTGCTGTCTGCAAGGAAAATACTGCAAGCCCTAGGGTTCATGGCCTCATGCATTCTGCTAATTCCATATGCAAGACTGCATATAAGGAAACTTCAATGGTACTTAAAAAGCCTTTGGTGCCAACATTCTCAGAATCTGGAAACAATCATTCCAAACCTACCTTGTCTAAGGGCAGATTTCCTTTGGTGGGCAGAAGCATGCAACAACAACAAAGGACTGCCTTTCAATCAACCCCTTGCCACCCAAACTGTGACAACAGACTCATCAGACTATGCATGAGGGGCTCACATGGCAGGCAAATGCATTCAGGGCCACTGGAGCCCAGGCCAAATTCTCCTGCACATCAATCAAAAAGAGATGTTGTACAGAATGCTCTGACAGCCTTCAAATACCTAATCCTTCCAGGACAGCTGCTGATAAAAAACAGACACCACCACAGCTAATGTGGTACATAAACAAGCAGGAGGGAACCCATTCCTACCCACTCTGCAGGTTAGCCATGGCCCTGTGGAACACAGCCTTGAGCAACCAAGTGCAACTACAAGCTCAATTCCTGCCAGGCAAACTAAATTCGCTGGCAGATGACCTAAGCAGAAATCTCCTAGACCCACACAAATGAAAATTGAAGCCCAACACCTTCAACCTTCTAATCCAGAGGTGGTGGACACCGGAGGTAAACCTCTTTGCCTCCCCCGATAACTACCAGTTGAGCAAATTCTGCACCAGGAACACTCAGCAGGGCCTTGGAAGGTGGATGCCCTATCCTTCCACTGGGAAAAGCTCTCAATTTATGCCTTTCCCTCTCTGCCCTTCCTCTCAAATATACTACTCAAGATCAAACAAGACAGGCCAAGGGCAATTCTTATTGCCCCAGACTGGCCACTTCAGCACTTGTACCCACTCTTACACAGTCTGACAACAGTGCCACCCTAGCACCTTCACCAGACTCCTACCCTGCTGTCTTTGCAGTTGGGACAGATTGTGCATCCACAGTTGCAAACCCTAAACATTGCAGCCTGGCTTATCCCCTGAATACACCACCAGCAACCCTCAGCAAACGAGTGCTGGACATAATTCTTGAAGCCAGAAGGCCTAGAACTATGAAATCCTATGCTGAAAAGTGGAAAAGATATTGTTCCTGGAATCGGTCTCAAGGAAAGGACACAGCAATGCCCTCCTTACCTCTAATCCTGGATTACGTAGCAGAGCTACTCCACAGAGGTCTATCCTTCTCCATTAAGATTCGTGCCTCTGCTATCGCAGGTCATTATAATAGAGCCAACTTCTATTTTCTCACCCTCTCATCAGACAGTTCCTAAGAAGGGCTAACAACTTAAGGCCCCTTAGGAGAGCACCCACCCCTCCCCTGGGACCTTAACTTTGTACTGGAAAAGCTCACGCTTCCCCCTTTTGAACCTGCTGCTTCAGCAGAGTTAAAATTCCTCTCTCGGAAAACAGCCTTGCTTTTAGCCATAACTTCAGCAAGAGGAGTGGCTGAGTTACAGGCGCTAATGGCTGTGGAACCCTTCATTATTTTTCATGCTGACAGGGTTTCCCTCAGAACTAACCCATCCTTTATGCCTAAGGTGGTGTCCAGTGTGGTTCTAAACCAATCCATCCATTTGCCAACCTTCCTCCCTAATCCTCAGAATAAAGGGGAAAGGATTCTGCACTCCTTGGATGTGCACAGACAGCTCAGGTTCTACCTTGACAGGACTAAACCTTTCAGAAAATCTGACCAGCTGCTAGTCAGCTTTGCTACAGGGGCAGAGGGCAAGGCCATTTCAAAACTAACCATTTCCAAATGGATAGCACACTGCATCCTTTTCTGCTGCAAGCACCATGGAAAACCTACCCCACAGGGGATCAGACCACATTCCACTAGGGCTTTTTCCACCTCTACAGCATTTCTCAGGGGAGTTCCCTACCAGGGACATTCTGGAAGCTGGAAGCTGCAACCTGGAGTTCTGTACACACCATCAAGCATTACCACTTACCTATTTTTTCTAAATCCAGGGCTGGATTTGCTACAGCAGTCTTACAAGGCCTACTTGCCAGCCCTAACATTTCTTGACTGCCTCCACCCTTCCTCAGCTTTGGGAATCAACCCAAGTGTGATGACTGCAACAGTGAAACACTAAACATAGTACAGTTGTGTGCACTTAACATAAATGTAGATGTTCGAGTGTATTCACTGTTGCAGTCCTGGTTTCCCCTCCTTCCAGCCCCCTGGTTTTATCTCTCCTTTCTACCTCTCCTCTCTATGGAATTTTTACTGGCAGTGGTATTTACTTTTTACTGGTGGTGGTCCCCACCATATACTAGCTTCCTATTTGGGGGCTCCTGACATTTGGGGCAAGAAAAACGTCTGCTGCCTGTTTTATACCCCTGACGATCTGACGACATGGAAGAAGCGACAGCATCCGAAGCAGAAATCCCAAGACTCTGGTATTCAGGCCTACTGAGGGCTACCTACAGGCAGATAACCCAAGTGTGATGACTGCAACAGTGAATACACTTAACATCTACATTTATGGTAAGTGTACACAACTGTACTTACTTTGTATAGCCTAGCTCCATCACTTGGGGGGTGAGTTGCTTGCTTGACTGTGAGGACCCATAACACCTTTCTCCTTCGAGTGGACACTCATGTGCACTTGCTAATGAAGGCTAGCACCAGGAGGTGGCTTAGTGAGTGAAAAACCCACTCTTTCACGATGCACACTGCATCATAACCCCGCCTTCACGCCGTCATGTGGCACTTCCACTCTCTCCTGCCAGTTCTGTCAAATGTCTGAGCTGCTAATCAAACTCAAGTTGCCTGGGCTACAGTTAGGTTCATAGATTGGTACTAGGCTAACTGCCTTTGTGGACCAATTTAAGCCTAGGTAATTACCTCATGTAAGAATCAAACCCTGCACCTTGTGTCTGTAAGGTAAATATCTTCACCATTATGTCAACCTCCCACCCCAGTTTGTTTGTATTTCACCAGAGCCAGCTCACAGTCTCTCAAGTTTAATCCATTCATAACTGTTTTATAAGTTCATAGGTGTGTACTAGGCTAATGGCTCTAGAGCCTTTACAAGCCTAGCCTATAGATGTGCCCTGGCATCATGCCACCCGACATTAGTTCCCAGTACCTCTATCAAGTAGAGCCACTGCAGTGATCCCTGAGTGAACTTTTTATTTCCCATCCACTCATTAAGATTTCTCATGAAGAGGGCCAGTACTGGTTTATTTCCGCATACTGAATTACCTTTTAGTACTAAGAATGCGGTGGTGGTGCTGCGGTACGTTGTCCTGTTAGATTTTCAGCTAGAGCGTCTTCTGTGTGGGGACATGCATGAATGGGCATACCTTCGTTGAAGGTTGTGCGTCAGGGCCGGCATCTCGGCATGTAAAAATCTACTGCCAGTCATTAGCGGACCAGAGTTCCACTGTGGCGATCCCTAACCGGGAAAAGCTGAAAGACACAACACAACTAAGAATGCAAGTTCAAGAGACTGTGTTCTCATTCTTTTGCACTGAACTGTATGCCTGTTCGAATTTGTTATAATTGGTAGTCTCATTTTAAAAACCATATGATAAATTTTGCTGAAGAAGAAACTCCTTTAAAAAGCACATGCTAAGTAAAGCAGATCACTCTTCTGTCATCTCTTTAATCCACTCTTTCATTGTCTGATCAGTATAGCCCGAGTGTCAGAGACTACAACATCTTGAATTTCAGCTGCCAGAGTCCAACGCTTTGGACATATGTGAGAAGGGAATGCATGTCTGTGCATTTCTTTGTGGATAAGGTAAGCCTTGAGGTCCTCCCTGTCTTGGAACTGGCAGAGGACCTGCTTGGCTTTTACACTGGATTGATTACCTTGTGGCTGGCTTTAATTTCAGATGAACTTGCAGGATCAGGCTTTTGCCTGTGCAAGATGGCATGGCTAAGGCTGCTGTCCTCCATGTTAGAGGAACACAGAAACGACATACTGGATGGATGGCTGTAGGAGAAAGTGCTATTCAGCTCTGAATATCATGTTAGATGACCTTTGGAAGATGAAGCAGGCTTTCCCCATTGTAGAGGATATTTATCTTACCTTACCTTTGCACCACCCTTTGTTTCTGAGTTTTGTTGTTTCCCATGCTGGTTAAGTCTTCTGAGTGTAGTTTCATTGGTCCTGGTAGGATTATAGGCTAAGCATTCCAGGGGTTGGTGGGTGGGTCTCTGAGTTAGCCATAGTCTGAACATTTGTGGAGGAACAGGCCTGCTTTATTCAGAACAGTTGTGAGGTTTATACTCATGCCAGTGTTTTATTTATTTTTTCTGGAAGGGATGGTTACTTTTTTTTCTTGGATCACAGCACATCCAGTATGTCTATTTTAGGATGGTGAGTTTCCATGGGGTCATGCCCTTGCTGTTGCATGCCTAGATGATGATAAGTTTGTAATGTATGTCTTTTGGCACTTTAGTGTTTGGGACTCTCACAGGGCATTCTTGTTTTGGGCATCACTTCCAGTATATGCTGTCACTTTTATGCTTTTCTTAAGTGTAGTTTTAGACATAGTGGTCAAAGGTTTACAGAAGAAAGACCTAATGGGTTTCCTTAATTGGATAATTGGCTGCAGGTGGCCCAATTGAAGAACTTCCTGGTGACATTCTTTGAGTCAATACTGCTATGGAGGAGTGACATAAACTGGAAGACGTCCTCTTTGATCCCATATCAGAAGATTGTATTCTTAAGTGAGGAGCTAAACATGGTCCACTGCTGGACAGTAGTGTCCATGGACAAGGTACAGGAATTCATGGCCTTGGTATCCTGTACGAAGGAACAGTGCATGCCCAATCCTTGTCCAGACCTTGTTGGATCTTCTGGGTTTGTGAAGTAGAGGTGAATGAATTGCTTATGAATGCTGTTGGAGATTGCTGCATACCTTCCCACCTTTCCTTTTTATTCCATGCCTCTTTACATGTTCAAGCAGGAAACATCAGAAGGAATTCCTGTTGCTTGGTGGTGTGTTGGGTATGGCGTCAGGCTATCAAATTCCTGTATGTGCAGGAATATTTTTCCATCCTGCCCAAAGATGTACCCCCACAGTTGGGATGAGAGCAGGTTCCAACTATAAAACCGCTGATTCTGTTAGAGATTTTAGATGGGATATCAAAGGTGATTGATGTTGTCAGGAAGCCTTCCATTCTGCAGGGTTGTGCCTCCAAGTGGAAACACTTGATTTGAGCAGAATTGTTCCCTGTACTGTCCTCTTCAGTTAACTTACAGTTTATCCTGACCTGTGTTAGACACCTTAACAATTTGTGCCTGAGGGGATCTCCTGTGCATCTGTTAGCTGTTTCTGCTCGTTATGGCTTTGGAGAGGACAGGATCATGGCCCAGCACATTTGAACAGACTCTAGCATGTTTATGAGCTGCACTATGGAAATTATGGAAAGACTGAAAGTTAATGGATTTGGCAGTTTACTCTCATTTTGCTAAATAAGTGAATGTTTTGATACTAAATATGTTGCAAATTATGTGGCATATGGCTTAAAATTTGTAAAGGAAAATATTTGCTTGCAAACTTAATGTTTGATGTGCCGCTGTTAAACCATTGGTAAAGGATGGTGAGATCCAATATTGTGTTTTCTGTACGGCTTCTCTTGGGGGTTATCGGGTCCATTTGAATCTGAGACGAACCATTCTGAAAGACTTCAACCTTGGAGCTTCACTTCCACTACCTATAATACCCTGCTTTCTCCTCTCTACCTCAGATCTGGTTTGCCGCTTTCAGGGACTGCAACATGATTGGAGTTCTGTCATGGATTTCTGTATCTTTTTTGGTATTCAGTGTGATTTTTGCTGATTGCCTTGCAATCCTTCCTCTACTCTTTAATTGTTTTAGTCAGTTTAGGGTTAAGTTTGGTTTGTAGGGTTAGTTTGTTTCTGTGGATTGTTAGGTTTCTAATTGTTTTTTTGTGTGCTGTTTTTTCCCCCTTTTGTTTTTGTTTCAGGTGGGTGTTCTACTTACCCGTGGACAAAGAGAAGGGATTAAAGAAATGTGTGGCTTGCTGCCACAAGTTGCTGTCACAGAATGCACACAATCCGTGTGTGTACAAGCTTGGCTCCTCGCACTTGAATGCCAAGTGCTCTGTTTATGCAGAATTTGGTACTGGGCTCTAAATTATTGCCGGGCCAGGTTAGTGATAAAGGGCTTGTTGCCCTCGGGGGTTCCTGTGGCTTCCACTTCTACTCTGAATAAAAGTGATAAGGGTGAGTGGGGGCAAGATAAGTAGTTTTCTAAGGATTCAAGGGTGCGGGATAAGGACTAAATGATACAACAAATGAGCTTCTTCCTCTTATTCTGACCAGGCAGGTCTGAAGAGCCACTGACCTTTGGCTCCTATGGCTGTGGCAGGTCCAGGGTCCTTCCCATGTTGCTGACTTTGGGGAAGTCAGTGTCCCCAGTTTTAAGCATTCCTAGTCCCTTTATGGTTGAGAGAAAATTCAGGTAGGGTCCATTCCCCTTTTTCTCCTATTTATTCCTAGGGAGTTTTCACCAGAGTCCTCTCCCTCTCTATAATCCAAGCCTCTCCGGTTCGGATCCTGATCATTGGATTTGATTGCTGGTAGGCAGGCTTCAAAGCCCTCGTCAGTAGCTTTGTCTGCTTAGTCTGCACACTTGGTAGGGGAGTCTTAGACCTGTGATTTGGAGCAATTAATGAGGTCCTTCTCACAGACTCCGATTCAGCCATGTCTTATCCATGCCACCTTGGTTCCAGTACTAGAGGGGTCAGCTCTATTGGTTGTTTTTCTCCCTTGGGCCCTTTGACTCTGGGGTTTGTGAATCTCGTTGTCCTGCCTCTCCTAGAGTCGTGTCTCATGGTTTGGCCTCTTCAGACCCCGTTCCCTACCTTTTCCTTCTCTACTCTGTGTTGGAGCAGAAGATTCAGGGCCAGGATTGACACTTAGAGTTTTGGAGTCTTTCCCATCCCTTGGAGCTTTGACTCTTGACAGTTTGGCTCCAGTCTTGGTGTTGGGGCAGGCCTTTCTCCCAAAGGGCAAGGACATAGCAACTAGGAGCAAATGGGATGGGAAGATGTCTGAAGTTGGAGTGTGCTTTACCACACCTCAAAGGACCTTCTCTAGGAACCAGAAAGGGAGGAAAGTGTCCTTCTTTTTTTGGTAAGCACAGCAGTCTTTTCAACATATCCTTGGTGAAGGTGTCCCTCACTTTGAGGGGGGGGGACAACCAGAACAGATGCCACCCATGTGACAGATGATCTGCAGAACCAGGGCTTCCTTAGAGCTTTCTTTGAGAGACCATTTCAGTATACCTGAAAAGTTGCCCAGCTGTCCTACTCTGGAGGCGGATGGGGATCACTTACCTGTCCACTGAAAAACTTGGGAGGCCACCACCTTGGGCACATGGGTGTTGAGAGTTGTATCCAGAGGCTATGCAATTCTAGTTTTAGTTCTGTCAGGAGAAAATACCGAGTCCTTCCTAGATATTCTACCCTGTAAGAGAAGAGGTATGGAAGTCCAGATTCAAAAGTTGCTGCTAAATCAAGTTATCAAAGAGGTTCCACCAGACCAGCGAGGAACTGGGGTCTATTCCAGGTACTTTCTGATTCCTAAGAAGGACGACCTTCAACCATTTTTTTTTATCTGAGTAAATTGAACCATTATATGAAGCAGACAAAGTTCCAGATGTCCACGGTGCAGTCCATTCTGCCTGTATTGCGGAAGTGCTCAGATTGTCTCATGGACGCCTACCATCATATGAAGATTGTGAGGTGATCCAGGAGATGTCTGCTTCTGACTGGAAGTTGATCATTATCAGTTTGGAGTGCTTTCTTTGGTTTCACCACTGTCCTCTAGGTGTTTACCAAGTGAATGGCTGTTCTAGTGGTTTGGATGTGGCTGCAGTAGTTCCATGGCTTTCTGTACCTGAAAGATAAGCTCTTCACTGCTTTTAGAAGGGCATCATTGGTTAAGGTGCGATATTCCTTACCTCATTTGTGTCTGTCCCTACAGATCCCTGTGAACTGGGGAACTGGTTGACTTTGGAGACCAATCTTCACATCAGTGTCTTGGAGAGGAGAGTGGCCATCCTAGCGTTGCAGGCTTTTCAAGATCTTTTCCCCAACAGGTGCGATCTTTGTTCAAATGGAAGTATGTCTCTGACTTGGTACCTGAGCAAACAGGGGAACTCTGTCTTATTCTTTTTGTTGGGAAGCTATGTGAGTGTGGCAATAGGCAGTCTCCTGTTTCTGATTGCAGCACACCTCCCAGTGAAGTCCATCATCTTCAGAGGGAGTTAAAGTAGAAAAATTATTTTTCCTCGTGAGTGGTCTTTGAATCCAGAGGTAGCAGCCCAGATCTTCCAGTGCTGGGGTAGCCCTTGCTGCTGTTTACCACTCCATCCATCATGAAGTGCAAAGGTTTTTATGCAGATTCCCCCTGTGGGATATTCACTGAGGGATGCTCTTCTGTACGCTTGACCCCAGATCTCTTGTATGCACATCTGCCTACTCCCCTCATAATACAATTTCTTCAGAAGGCCGACCATTGCAAAGCAGTTGTAATTCGCTTTGTACCGTTTTTTGTCCCAACAAGTTTGGTTCTCTTTCCTGTGGCCTCACCTTTGGTACCCTCCTTGGGTCTTCAACCTCATGCCAGGTTTGATTGCTCACCCAGTAGGGATTTTTCCATTCAGTCTTTATACCCTGAAATTGACTACGTGGTCTTTCCATTTCTCATGTTGGCCAGAGATCGCAAGCTCTCTGATAGAGTTGTCAGTATTTAATTATCCTCTCGGAAACATTTTATACAAAAGTTTTATGCTTGTCATTTGAAATATTTTGCAGTTTGGGTGTCATTGTAGGGCTTGGACCCTGTTTCAGTCTCATTGGATGCTATTCTGGATTTTCTTGCTGACCTTTTTTATTCTGGGTTGAGCTTTTCTATTACGGCTCAGATGATTTCCATACTGGCAGAGGTAGTATTTCACTGGCTGCTATGAAGATTTCTAAGGCATTCCTAAGAGGTACATTTTTATTGCAACCTCTCATTTGGGATACTGTTTTTCCTTGGGATTTATCTTTCATACTCCATGTTTTGTCTGGCCCTCCATTTGAATCTTCAGCCACCATCTCCTTGAAGTTGCTTTCTTGGGAGACTGTTTTCCTGGTAGCTGTGATGTCTGCTATACTGGTTTCAGACCTGCAGGCCTTATCCTTGGTGCCTAATTTCATTTTTCTTAGGGATGGGGTTTCTCTTAAAATTGATGCCTCCTTTTTGCCTAAGATGGCTTCTGAGTCCACCTTAAATCAGCTCATCCACATCTGTGTTTTTCCTGACATTTAGTAATAAAGGAGAATATTTTCTTCATTGTCATGATGTTCATAGGCAATTAGGATTTTATCTGGAGAAGACCAAAGCCTTCAGTAAATTGGATCAACTTTTTGCCTCCTTTTCTAAGGCCTGGCTGGGCAAGTCACTGTTTAAGACAATGCTATCCAAATTGGGTATCTGATTAGATTTTGTTGGATATGATTTGAGAAGAAAGTCTTTACTGACAAAGCCTAAAGATTGTTATATTAGAGCAGTGGCTACTTCCACTGCTTTTTTATCAGTGATTCTATTGATGATATTTGTGCTGCTGCTAGTTGGGCTAATACTCATGCGTACCATTACAAGTGCCAAGATCTAGGGCCTCTCTTGGTTCCCCCTTTCTGTGGAGTGTTCTCTGTTAGGGCCTCCCTGGGATGATGACTAGGGATGATGTCCCACAGATTGAATCTGGATGGAAAAGGCAACATCAGATATGAAAGTTATGTCATTACCTTAATGATAGATCTTTGTTGTCTGTCTCCATCCATTTCAACCGTCTCTCCCTCTTGTCCCCTCCTTTGTGTTATTTAGACCCGAGCAGTGGGTGATCAAGCTGTTGTGGTGCTCCTCTTTCCATCTTTGGGTCCTGTCTTAAGACCATGGAGTGTTTAGATCTTGAATGTGCAATATTTATAGGAGCGGCAAACTATCTGAGGTAGATGGGTGGGAGCAGGATGTTGTGGGTAGAGGTGGCGCTACGAGTTTAACGTCTTCAGAATGGCCAGTCTCAGATTTGATAACCCACAGGTTGAACCAGATAGAAACAGACGGCATAGGGCTGTTGTTATGATAAGTACATAACTTTTGTTTTTTTCAGAGTATATAAGGCTTTATAAAAATCCAGATTAGATTATAAAATGATAAGTCAGTAATGTGTATTACTGTTAAAATTTGTTTTAGTTTCACAAATGTTGCTGTATTAGTGCTGCATGTAGAGAATAAAAATCCTGAAGTGAATGATTGTGTATAGACAGAATATCTATATATGTACACACACATTTTTACATTTGTTTTCCGGGATAGTCTGACTGGGCCCATTTTCAGTGGAGGCCCAGGGAGAAAAGCTCCACAGAGAAAAAACAGTACAGTGAAATACAAAACAAAATAATTTGTAGTTTAAGCTTTAGTTTACATCTACATGAAAGAAAAACAGAGTAGTAGTTGTCAAGTACAGTATATAAAAAGTAAATGTCTTTAATAAAATAAGGTTACCAAGAAATGTGTGGGTTTTTATTCAAACATTTATGTATCTGGGATTAGTTATCGCATTGTGAGGTACTAGTTGAGAGCACTTGTTTAGGATTAGCCAGGGGAAGTACATGAGCAATGCCAGTTGGTTAAGTGGATGCTGAGAAGTTGTTTTAGTTTGGCGGGGTTAATGGTAGTAAGGATATTCTGGGGGAATGAGTTCCAGGTTTTGGTCATTTGGAAGGAATATAGGGAGTTGCCGTAGCTGTTATTAGATTTAGTGAAATTTTAAAAGGGGTTTATCGTTAGATCTTAGGGTTCTGAGGTTAGAGTATGGATGGATAAGATTATGTAGAGCTCAGCAGTTATCCGGTTTGGTAATGATTGTATTTGCAGTGGTGATTTGGTGTAGACAAGGTAGGTTGGGTAGTTCAAGCCAGTTTAGTTTGAGTGCTGTGCATTGGTGAGATCTGTATGTGGAATTAGTGGCAAGTTTGACAATTTTGTTGGAGCATGCCTCAAGTCTGGCTAGTTCTGTTTTTATGAGGTTAGTAAAAATTGGAGAGAGGTATAGTAAGGTGGATAAATAGTGGGTTCTAGCAGTGGCTTGCCTGGTGGTGTTAGTTAAGAATTGTTTGGCTCCATAGAGCGAGACAAGTTTGATATGGGTCTTTTATTGACTAGTGCAATACGTTTGTCGACTCTTAGGTTACTCAAAGGTGACTACTAGTAGTTGGATTTGTAGGACAGGTTTTATTTTAATGTTATTGGCTGAGGTGTAGTTTGGTTGATGGGTTTATGTTAGCAAAGAGAATTGTGAAATGTAGTGTGATCCTGGAGTTAGTATATATAGTTAAGGGCTGTATGGGGTGCACAGCCCCCCCAGGTTGGGGGTGT